>NC_056592.1:24479597-24642891 GCF_018340385.1 Cyprinus carpio
ATAGCTGAAAATATCTCACCAATCAGCACAATGAGCAGAAGCCCATTCATCAGTTCAGATGTGATGAGAATAATCTGCCATTGTGTCTGATTCTGATCAATACAGTCCACTGCTGTATGACTGTGACTCTCAGTTAGTTGAGATGATTCTGTGAAGAAAATATCCACAGTCTCTAAAAAACAGTTATTGATACAATGTCCATAATTTTGTAAAGGAGATAATAAAAATAATATAATAAAATATAATAAAATAAAAAGAGTTTTTCATAAGTATAAAACACATTGAAGTAGTAAATGACAAATGTAGTTTGTGATCATCAATTTGTCTTGAACACTGTAGTAATAAACTCACCAGTGAAGTATATTCTGGTGCTGTTGCTGAGTTTTTGGAGATGTTTCTGTGTTCATACAGTAATAAACTCCTAATTCATCAGCAGTCACATTATTAATAACCAGACGATGTTTAAACTGCACTGAATATTTGTTTCTGAATGACCTTTTAGAGTAAAATGTTAAAGGGTTACGGTATACTGTCCACATCCAGAAAGGTAATAAAAACAACGGCGTCGTACGTCAACAGTCACAGCAGTCGCTTTCACAACAGACCCGGAAGAGAAGACATTTATGAATAAAGTCATAATTTTTGTTATTTTTTGGAGCAAAATGTATTTTCGATGCTTCAACAAATTCTAACGGACCCTTTGATGTCACATGCACTACTTTGATGATGTTTCTATTACCTTTCTGGACGTGGACAGTATACTGTAGATACATTTACAATGGAGGGACAGAAAGCTCTCGGACTAAATCTAAAAATATCTTAAACTGTGTTCCGAAGATGAACGGAGGTCTTACAGGTTTGGAACGACATGAGGGTGAGTCATTAATGGTGAGCGCTAGCTTTTTTTCCCGATCTCCACACTGAGGTGTCGAAATCGTGGGTGAGACTGTATTCGTCATGTTTGTTTACCCCCGCTTCGACCTGCTTAAGGAGTTAGATGAGGGCGAAGAAGAAATAAAATCTCATGATATTGCAGAACTTAGGAGGACCACTGATTTGTTTCTCCGCGCCACCAAAGAGATATGGCAACTCTAGTGGCAGCGGAGAGACATTTATGGTTGACCCTGTCAGATATAAAAGATAAGGACATTGTTTTTCCTCATGGACACCCCGCTTGAGCCTTTTGAGAGCAGCCCTCGCTGCATACCCCCTTCTCCTCATATCAGTTAAATCGCTCAGTCATGAGACTGAAGTACAGAATGCTCACTATCAAGCAAGTTATGTCTCAGATCAGATCGGAGGACTGGTTTGTTACGATAGATCTAAAAGACGTGTACTTTCATGTCTTTATCCTTCCCACTCACAGGAAATTTCCTGAGGTTTGCCTTCAGGGGCGAAGCTTACCAATACCGAGTTCTTCCTTTTGGCCTAGCACTCTCACCCTGCACCTTTACGAAGTGTGTGGATGCCACTCTGGGTCCACTGCGACTCCAGGGCATCCGCATACTAAATTATATAGACGACTGGTTGATTTTAGTTCAATCGGAGCAGATGGCGGTTCGACATTGAGATGTCATTCTTGCCCACATGAAAGAGTTGGGATTAAGACTAAACATGATACCTGTTGGCCTGCTGTAAATGAGACCCCTACAGTGGTGGCTCAAGACCAAGGGGTTTTCCATGAGGGAAAACCAGCTTTGCATGATCAAGGTCACGCGGTAATGCCTACGTGCCTTGGACATGTAAAGGAAACCTTGGTTCTTGACTCAGGGCCCGGTGCTGGGAGCTCCTTGTCGTTCTGTAACGGTAGCAACAGATGCATCCTCACCGGCTGGGGTGTAGTCATATGTGGCCACCCAGCCCGCGGTCTGTGGAGCGGTCGTCATCTCACTTGGCCTCTTGTGCTGGCTGGCGAGATAGTTGTGTGGTCCCAGGGCAAAATCCTGTCATTGAGAGCAGTACATATTCCTGGGTATCTGAATATGGGAGCAGATGTCCTGTTGCGGCAGGGGCTAAGGCCAGGGGAATGGAGGCTTCACCCCGAGGTGGTGAAGCAGATATGGAGAATTTTTGGCCAGGCTCAGGTGGACTTGTTTGCAACTCAGACGACTTCGCATTGACCCCTCTGGTTCTCTCTGACTCATCCGCAGCTCCACTGGACCAGGATGCAATGGTACAGACTTGCAATATTACACCCCTGCCCGGAGCTGCAGAAGTTATGGATGTGGCCCCTGAGGGGGCACAGCTTGTAGCTTCCAGTCTCTCAACTGAGGTTGTTGAAACCATCCTCCAATACAGAGCTCCTTCTACGAGGAAACTGTACGCCTTGAAGTGGAAACTTTTCACTTCTTGGTGTGGAGATTGCCAACTCGACCCAGTTAACTGCCGTACAGTGCCGTACAGTGCCATACAGTGGTGTGGTTGGTGCATGGATTTCTTTCTGGATGTTTGTCTGAATGGACTGGTTGGTTTTGTGCAGGCGCCATTGCGGCCTACCACGCCCCTCTCGGTGGTCATTCAGTGGGCAGACACCCCCCAGTTACAAGTGTCCTCCGTGGTGCACTGAGGCTGAGGCCCCCAGTATCAATCTTGTGGCCCCACGTAGGACCTGGCTGTGGTGGTAGAAGCTCTTTGTAAGTCTCCATTCGAGCCTATTGAAGAAATCTCTGATCACTTCCTGACAATTAAGACTACCTTTCTTCTAGCTATTACTTCTCTAAAGAGAGTTGGGCATCTTCAGGCCCTCTCAGTGGCCCCTTCCTACTTAGACTTTGTGCCCGGCATGGCCAAAGTGTGTTTCTCTACCCTCAAGCGGGGTATTTCCGGAAGGTTCCCTCAGTTGTGCCAAAGCCTATCATGCTGCAGGCCTTGATTTTATGGCCTTGATATGTGAGCCACTCTGGGCTAAGCCACTCTCTCATCTTAGCTGTGCTCTTCCACACTAGACAGGGATTTGCAAGTCTGGCAGCTTAGGCATTCTTGTTCCCTTAGTGTCTTCGGACGCAGCTCGAGTTCCTGAAGGGGTTCCCTTAGTGTCTTCGGACGCAGCTCGAGTTCCGCGAAGGGAATGAGCCATACTTCCGGCATCCCTGCGAGCGTTTGTTTATTCCTGAAGCTAATGCAGGGTTCCACCTGACATGCTTTTATAGCTTCCTGGTCACTACGTCACCCCGCCTATGATGTCTCGCCCTTCAATTGGACTGATTACACATACAATTCAGAGTGCAGTAATACTGGGGGCGTTCCCCATAGTGTCTTCGGACACAGCGTCTCGTTCCCTTTGGGGAACCATGGTTATATACGTAACCTGGAGACATTCACCCTGGTTCACCATGGTTCTACTCAGGTACAAATTTAGGTTATGAAAACGTTGTAGGTACATATTTTTCAAATGTTTCTAAAATGCTGAAATGAGACTTTTGAATAGTCATCATTGTCCTTAACAAAATTTTTTTTAGACAATAATCAAATACACAAAACATAATGAGGATATTCCGAGAATGTCTAGAAGACACTATATTATTAAAATATATCTTTAAAAAACTAACTAACAAATATTATATTTTTCTTATCCCAATTATCATAATAAATTGATTTATTTTTGTTCATAATCTCTTAGGCTGCGTCTGAAATCGTGGGTTGCACTTTATTTTACAGTACATGTATTTACAAACCCCCCCCCCCCCCCACACACCAAAAAAAAAACCCCGGTGGAACTTACAGGTCTGAACTCGGGGTCTGTTCATACAATCATCATATGAGCAGCTAAACTGTGTCTTTTTCCTGGTCTATACACAAATCAACTTTCTAGATTAGTTTAAAAGAAAGCTTTTTACTTAAAGAGTAACACACAGCTTCAGTCTATTATACTCCTGCAATAAATGTCTTAACATAAGTTACATTAAGCACACAATAAACCACATGATATTTAGGAGCATGTTATTTAATCATAAAACTCATGGTTTTTGGTGATTTCACATACATTTACCTTATCGTGATACTAATCGGTTAGGGTCTTATAATTTATATACAACTTGTGTCCACTGTACATCAGCATTATAAAAGTGTTTTTCCAGCTGTTGTGTTTTTCCAGTGGCAAAAACTAAGAATGAGACAATGAATTCAACAGTTACTAAACGGTATATGATCCATTCTCAAATTAACATATAAATAACAGTCAAAAGACTAAATAATGGAAACTACAAAATGACAACAATTACACTTGTCTATCGAGAAGAGCTTTGACATTTTAAACTATATTAATTTTATTTTTTCTTAAAGAAGAATAACTCACAGATCAGTGCAATGAACAGAAGTCTGTTCATCAGGCCAGATATGATGATGATAATGATGTATGACTGGGACACTCAGTTAGTTGAGCTGATTCTGGAAAGAAAATGTCCACAGTCTTACTATATCACACAGTGACTGCAATATCAGTCACATTATTATCTCCGAGCAAACAAAGGAGATGCCTAGTTATGTTTTTAGTGTATAAAACAAACAAACAAACAAACACACACACTATGTAGTAGCCCCCAACACTGCAGATTTTGCATGTCTCCTTAACCAAACACACCCCATTCAAGAGACTCCAAGACCTGTGCTGTGTTTGAAATCACCCCCTTACCCTCATGCACTACTCCCTTCATTAGTTCAATCACATAGTCAAGTTGAAGGAATGAATGAAAACAAGCGAGTGAATTCAGACACTGAGTGCACCGGAAGGGCTGTGCTTTTGCATAGTTTGTGCTTTCTGTTTATTAAATATTAGAAACTTGCCAGCAAACAGGCAGCTCCGGCTCCAAACTAGCAAGGGTATAGGGGGTGATTTCGGACACAACCCAAAACCTGAAATGGATGTGTCAGACTTGGAAAAATATGCAGAGTTGGGGCACTCAGTGAATATGGTTGAGAACCACTGATCTACAGACATGGTGTTTTACTTTTACACCGAATACCGGCACAAGTCTAGACCTGAGCATGTTTTCTTGAGATCCACCCTGTTACCTGTGTGTGTGTGTGTGTGTGTGTGTGTGTGTGTGTGTGTGTGTGTTAAAATTTGTTATTAATAAGTTGCAAACAATATTGCTTTAACAGTGTAAAAAAAAAAAGCAAAAATGAAAAAAAGAGATTTGTATTGTAATAAATTATCAGTCATGTGTTTCATATACTTTCATTTTCATGGACTTTTAGTTTGTTTCTATTCAGTTTCCTTTTTCCTTTGTTTTAGAACCCACTATCACTTATTTGTTTTGTTTCTTGGTTGTTCTTGTTTTTTTTTTTTGGTGTGGTTGCTGAGTTGATTGTGTCATTCTGTTCAGGTGTTTTTCTTTTTTAATTCATTTTGTCTGTTCTTATTTGTTTTTGCTTTTTTTTTGTTTGCTTTTTTTGTTTTTTTTTTTTTTTTTTTGTTTGTTTGGTGTCATCAGTGTTTTGGTTGTGTTTAGTTTGCCTGCCTTGTTTGGATTTATTTGTCAGACACGGTACTAAATATTAAATGTGTCTACAGTACAGAAAACACAAGAGCTCATTCATCTGGTGACATACTGTAAATATAAAACATGTAACCATATATTGTATCATTCAGAGTAGCAATATTTTGTTGGTTATAAGCATACACGAGTTTACATCAGAAACTGTTCACAGCATTCCTGTCCAGTTTAAGTTTTCACCTGGTGTCACATGCCATTATAATAACTTCATGCTTTTCTCTGGAAGGTGAAGTTGTTTATTCTGAGAAAGATTTAAGCTTCAGGAAACAAATTTTTGAACATTTGCTGGTAATGATTTCTCTGCAGCTCAGCAGTTCATCTGCTGCCCTCTGTAGGTAATTGATGATAGTTCATCGCAGAGAAACCTGCGTTTAAAAATAATGTATTTAATTTTTAATTTAATTTTTATTTTTTTTATTTTTTAATGTGCTAATGTATTTCTGGATTTGTGGATGTGTATTATCCTGACAGGCTTGTGGTTTTGTTATTGAAATTATCCTGATTTTAATCACTTGGATTGATGGCAAAAGTTATCTGAAGAGGCAGAGAAGACAGACAAAGAGACACTCAAAGAAATGAAAAGGAAATTAATGTTAGGTCGATTTATTATTTTGCATCTCTGTGTATAAATGTAATTTTATCACATAAATCTACTCAGGAGTTAACAGTAATTCACAGAGTTATGGAGGACGGGGTTCAGGTGGGCGCTATAAACCAGTAAACAATTTGATACAAAGAGAAAATCCACTCGCCCACCTTTTGTTAATCACCATGTCACACCCTCCACCACACACACATACGCTACTCGAGACCCCCCAGAGAACATCATTCTGGTTAATTAAAATCAGTTGTTATTTGTTCTCTGTGTTTAATTTTTTTTCTTGTTGTTTCTATGTATTTTTTTTATTTTTTTCTGTTGTTTGTTAAATCCTGGCATGTATTGTATTTTTGTTATGATTTTTGCAAATATTGTCTGTGTGATGTTATTGAGATTTGTTATAAATATGGTGCAACTCTACACAAGCGCAGTGCTGGTTACATGTGGCTGCTTGGTTTTACGCCCTGGGCTTATAATGTTTTAAATACTTCAAATGAGTACTGTGGGGGTTTAGCTCAAGGGACCTTGCGAAACTGGAAGTAGACCACTGCTTGTAAGATGGCTGGGAAACAGGGTCCGCCCTAGATCATTACCACAGGTTCTGTGTGTTTGCAAAGACAGACTCTTTTGTTGTCACACACAACAAAGAACCAAGAAGTACCATGGCATTATCATTATTTTCTAAACATGTACCATGAAAGTTCTATGAAAATGCAACGTAAATGAAAATAAAACACTTTCATCTAATACATCAGTGTCAAACTTGATTTTTATTTTTATGTAGGTTTAAACAATGATAGCCAAATTAAATGGAACACACATTTCCTATATGCCATCAATCCATTTACCAAACTGCAATACTTCATTTATGTTCTTTTTTCTTTTTCTTTTTAATGAGCCCTAGATTTTCAGCAATTATAGTATGACAGTGTAATCAGACAGACAGTGTAAGCAATTTTTTTTTTTTTTTATCAAAGCCTCTGAGAAAGACCCTATAGATCCATGTGAGATGGCTTTGACATTTGGAATATATTAATTGTTGGATATTCACAGCAATAGGACACTCAGTATCAAGAGTCAATGTGTTACAGCACAAATTATCTGACAGTAAATATGTAGACCTAGTATACAAACAGACAGCAGACTGCAACACTGCTTGGTTTCCACTTGAGGTTTAGACAACTGTGAGAACTGAGATACATAAATGTTTAAAGGTACCGGAAAAAGAAAACCTGCTCTCAGTTTAGGTTAAACCTCCACTCTAGACAAAGGTGACATACCTTGTTTGTCATTGGCTGTCAAGTGACCAACCAGTGGAACATATTTATGGTTTTGGTTTAGCACTTCAGTTGAGTTTAACCACACTGTGCAGCGTGTATTTTTAAATGCAGTGTATATCATATAGAGGCCTAAATGCACACACAAAATAGTACATAAAACTTCATAAGACCTTTATTAG
Organism: Cyprinus carpio; assembly: GCF_018340385.1. NCBI lineage: Eukaryota > Metazoa > Chordata > Actinopteri > Cypriniformes > Cyprinidae > Cyprinus > Cyprinus carpio. The sequence goes on from NC_056592.1 coordinate 24,487,150, forward strand.
GTTTACTTATTTATTTGTTATTCATTTACCACTGTATCTGATTAGGATGTGTTTCATACAGTCAGTGTTTCATACTGAGTTCATACAGTCATAAAACTCATCAAAGGAGACTGTGACTTTAATATGACGCTAAAATTGCATTTACTACTTGTTGTATTTATTTAAATTATATGTTTACATTATATATTTCTGTACTATTTTATATATTAAAAAATATTGTAAATCTAATTGCAAATTTAATTCTAATGTAAGAATTATAGGTATTTATGTTATTTATTTTTGTTTAATAATAAAACAATGTTTTCCATCCAGAAAATATTTACAAAGGCAAAAACAAAACAAATGAATAATAAATTAACTTATTTAATCCACAAATCTTCAATTTAACTATCAAAGACTATTTACTATTTTATACAGATTAATTTACACAGATATTAATAAAGCGTCTTAGCAGTATAAGCAACTCTCTCTATTCTAAAAATAACAACAATAATAACAATAATATAATAATAATACATAATAATAATAATAATAATAATAATAATAAATAATTTTGAAATCTTCCAGATATTTCGAAATGGTCCAAAAGCATGTAAAAACTCAAACCCAAACAGGCTCCACAAAAATGATAAATAATGTTCACATTCTATATTTTAAGATCCTTCCATTTGTGTCAAGATATAATATACAGACCAAAGTACGACTGCAAACAGAAGTTTCAACCAGTTTTTCTAAAGATACGTATATTGGTGGCCGAGAGAGCACAACACATTACAAATGAATAAAAAAAAACACTACCAATTAAGAAAACAACTTCATCAATTTGACAACACACGCGCTGCAAATGCTCACATGACCAAATAAAGAAACGTGATGCAAATAGAAAAAAACACCTGCAAATTAAAGAGAACAACATCACAATTTGACAACACACTCTGCAAATGCTCACAACACGACCAAATAACGAAACACACTGCAAATAGAGAGAGAGAGAGACAAAAAAAAAACCTCTGCAAATTAAGAAAACAACTTCATCAATTTGACAACACGCGCTGCAAATACTCAAAACACAACCATATAAAGAAACGCACTGCAAATACTCACAACGCAAACAAACAAGAAACGCGCTGCAAATAATATTCTTTATTTGGTTGTGTTGTGAGCGTTTTCAGCGCGTTTCTTTATTTGTTGCATTTGCACCTGCTGTCAAACTGATGAAGGTGTTTTCTTGATTTGCTGGTGCTTTTTTTTCTATCTGCATGTGTTTTCTGAAAGTTGCAGCACATTGAGCTCTCTCAGCCAACATACAAAACAAAGGTCTTTGCAATTGAGAAATAAAAGTAGACCCAAATAGTAAACAAAAAACATGCTTAAAACATTCGTATTTAATCTGAAGCAGGGGTTTTCATACGTTTGATGCCACACATTCCAGAATATGATGATTCAAAGGCAGCTATATTCATGTAGGCCAATAACATTCTGACGTTCATACAACATTTAAACAATAATCATATTTTAAATAAAAGTAAGATGTTATTTAAAATTTTAACATTTATTTACTGCCCATTATTAGAATAATTTTAGATTAGAAACCTAAAAATAAGTATAAAACTATAGCTTTCAATACATGTGTGATTCATTTAATGTTTTCCAAACTTTTAGATATCAGAATGAAGCATTAATATTTTGAAGAAGCAGTAATATTATAAAATTTGATCACATTCAATCAAATTAAAGTTTTTAATTAATTAATTGTTTTTTTTCGTATTGTAAAAAGTGAAAAAAGTGAAAAAGAAGATAAAATTGTGATGTTTTGTTTGTATTATTCCGTATTGTAACAAGTGAAACAAGTGAAACATGCAGGTTAAATCTGTCTACCAGTTTGTGGTTAGACGTTTACATGAACATTAACAAAGTAGCATAAGAGCAGTCATACACGTGTTTATAATTTTGGTGGCTTTAGAGCAGCATAGGTGCTGTTGATTTGGGACCGAATATTTCTACGCAGCTTGGAAAAATCCACCTCGGCGTACTGAAAGAACAATGAAAGCAAAACAAGCATTTCAGAAGTTGAGTTGTCTCAAATACTATAGTTGGATTAATAGGTCAGCAAGAATCCTCGCTTACAGAAATGCATTTTATAAATTTAAAAGTAATGATGGTGGTTTCACATAATTTACCGGTAATTGGTTTGGGTCCTGATGCTGTTCTATAACTTGCATCTGCTGCAGATCAGTATTGAGTTGTTCTGATTGTTCTGCTGAACTTCTTTTTCCAACAACAAAAAACTTTTACTACTCCTAAAAGGAAAAGTGATTTAATCAGATTCAGTATTTACTAAAGGTTGTATTATATATATATTTTTTAAATTATAAAGATATATATATATGTCACATAAATGGCAAAATACCAATGAAATTGTGAAAATTAAGAACCCTTTACAGGAGAACAGAATTATATCAATGTTTTTACAGATGGCAGAAATTAACTCACCGATCAGCAGAAGTAGCAGAAGTCCGTTTATCAGAGCAGATATGATGCTAATAATCTGCCATTGTGTTTGATTCTGATCAGTAAACTCCAGCACTGTCTGATTGTGACACTCAGTTAGTTGAACTGATTCTGTAAAGAAAGTGTTCACAGTCTGTTACTATAACAACTGTTACTGTTGGTACAATGGGTGTGATTTTGTAAACTGAAAATAGATCGAATATTGGAGATAATACATGGATATAATTATAAGTATTTAAAAAACTGAGACAAAAATTTAAGTATTGATCATCGATATGTCTTTATCACTAAAGGATAAATGAACTCACCATTGAAGTGCAGTCTGCTGCTGTTGCTGAGTTTTGGAGGTGTGCGTGTGTTCATACAGTAATAAACTCCTAATTCATCATCAGTCACGTTATTAATAACCAGACGATGTTTAAACTGCACTGAATATTTGTTTCTGAATGTTTTGTTAGGGTAAAAAGCTGGTTTGGGGGTTGGGAATGATCGTAGAATCACTGTCGGAGGATCTGATGTTTTCAGTAAAATCCAATAAACCTCATTTTCATCAAGATCACAGTTTATGGTCACATTTGATCCCAGATCAGTCAATAGATCTGAAAACTGCAGCTTGACAACAGATAAAATACATCTATAAGATAAAAAAAAAAAAGTAATAAATAAAAACATGCATCATAATTATGATTATTTTTTTAAAACCACTTTAAAGCATAACATTTATACTGCTTTTTTGTAAGCATGTACATATATTCATAACATGACGTAAACTCACAAAAGCTGAAGCTGAAGGATCTTCATGTTGTGGCTGTGAATAAACCTAGTTCACTCCACACGACACTGAAGCTGAAGTCTACTGCAGCTCTGAAGCAAAGACAGGAAAAAACTTCTGCCACATCAATAAGAGGAAGTTTGCTGACCACACTATACACACCACCCATCATCATCACTTTAGTCACTGTATCAAGTTAAGCACATTTATTTTGCATGTGTGTGTGTGTCTGGTATTACCATGATGTTATGGGGTCCAAATGTCCCCACAAGTACAGTATTAGCAGTATATTTTGGCCTTGTGGGGACATTTTTAGGTTCAGAAAGTGAAACATCTTATAGATCATACAGAATGAGATTTTCTGAAAAGCTAATACAGAAGAAGGTTTTGTGTGAGGGGCAGGTTTAGAGGTAGGGGTAAAGGGGGATAGAAAATACAGTTTGTACCATAAAATTATTACATCTATCTAATGTCCCCATAATGATACCAATGTGTGTGTATTTTACACACTGTTTTTCAATATAATATTTGATCGTTAAACATATTAGTTAAACCTGCTGTCACGCCCCTGGACTCATTATGTTGTGTCTTCCCCCCATGTGTTCTGTATCCCATGTCGATTGTGTCATTTATGTTCAGGTGTGTCTAGTAATTATCCTCATTTACATTCCCCATGTAAGTTGCATTCACGTTCAGTGTTTGTTGTCCCGGTCTCGTCGATGTGTACGTGTGTTTTTGCCTTCTTGTTATCTCCCTACTCCCTACGGATTACCCCTATGCGGATTATTAAAGACTTTTTGTTTTCATGTTTCTCTTTTGCATGATTTTATGACAGAAGACCTCGTTTACATGCGTCTCTCACGCACCACACCATGACAGAAGACAGGACTTTGTAAGTTTTTCTTTACATCATGTTTGATCCTGCTGTCTTCCTCCTCCTGCTGGAGCAGAGGAGCCTTTCCCTTGAGGATTATACAAGACTATTTGTGGAAATCGCTAACCATACCCACTACCTGGACCACTGCCTCTGCACTTTCTACAAGACCAGCCTGAATGACGAGTGCAGAGCGCAGTTGTCCGGAGATGGTCCTCTGGTGAATTTCTCCGCCTTTGTGAAGTGGGTGCTGTTGTCCTGTGGATCGCCTCTGACTGTGGACATCGTGGACGACACTAGCCCCACTCCAGACCCAGAGCCCAGCCCACCATCTCCCCACTGCGTGGAGCAAAAGCCAGATCCCACTGCTGACGGAGAGCCAGACCCCGCCCTGACCGACGAGCCATCGCCATGGAATGCGACAGAGCTGAGGATCTCGCCATGGGAGCCAGATGCTGCAATGTCAGACCAGGAGCATGAGCCGGCAACACCGCCTGCCACGAGAGAGACAGCCACTGAGATGTTGTTATTTTATTTGATGTTTTTTAGTTGGCAGTGGTGTTTGGAGGTGTGTGGAGTGGCGATGGAGGCTGCCAAAAGGCAGAAAGCCACAGATTATGACTGGGAATCTGATCTGGAGATTGAACTGCCCCCTCTCCTCTCTCCATTGTTTCCGCTGGTCCCGTCCAGCTCTCCTTCATCCATGGTGCCCTCGTCCAGGCCTGAGGGGGCTTCCGATTCTCCAGTGCCTGCTCCTAGAATGTGTCCTCCAGTACCTGCTTCTAGAATGTGCCCTCCAGTACCTGCTCCCATAACGTGTCCTCCAGTGCCTGCTCCTAGAACGTGTACCAGTGCCTGCTTCTAGAAGGTGTCCTCCGGTGCCTGCTCCTAGAAGGTGTCCTCTGGTGCCTGCTCCTCTGAAGGTGTCCTCTGGTGCCTGCTCCTCTCCGGTGCCTGCTTCTAGAAGGTGTCCTCCTGTCCTCCAGTGCCTGCTCCTAGAACGTGTACCAGTACCTGCTCCTAGAACGTGTCCTCCGGTGCCTGCTCCTAGAACGTGTCCTCCAGTACCTGCTCCCTAGAATGGGCCCTCCAGTGCCCGCTCCTCGAAAATGCCCACCCTTCCACCCGTTCCTGCCTCCTCCACCATTTTCATCTGGCAGCCCCTCTGCTCACCCTCAGCCCACCATCTGTGCACTGGATTCGCCGCGAGGTGCTGCCACTCTCCATTGGTGTCATGGCTGGAGGATCCCTTGTCTCCACCTCCAGCCTCTGAGTCCTGGACTCCGCCTCGGCCCTTCGACCAAGTCGGCCAGTTGACCCGTAGAGCTCCCTCCTCTCCACTGTGGCCCATCGGTCCACCAGCTCCGCCGGACTCCCTCAACCCTCCAGCTCTGCCTTGGTCTGTCATCGACCATCCGCTGCCTCGGGACTCCACTCCTCTGGCTCTGCCTCGTCCCTCCATACCTCAGGCTCTGTCAGGTCTTCTGTCTTTTGGTTGTGCCTCGTTACTCCATACCTCAGGCTCTGTCACTTCAGGCTCTGTCATGGTTCTAGTTAGCGTTACTACTTCTGGTATCTGCTCCGCCTTGGCCCTCTAGATTCTCGGTGTCGCCCTGACTCATTGGCTCTGCCATCTCCACCTCGGGCTACCTCCTCCACCTGCTCTGCACACCATTGGTCTGCCCCCTGGAGTCGTCGGGCCCTTCCTTCACCATGGCGGTCCTCCCTCCCTCCGTCGGCCTCCACCGTAGGCCGGCATCATGGCTGTGGCCTGGGTCCCCCCTGGCTCCTCCTCCTGCTCCAGCTCCCTCCAGTCCTGTCTAGGGTCCAACCTCCACCGGAACCTTATCCTTTGGATTCCACCCCAGTCCCCCAACGGTGAGGAGGGAGTAATGTCACGCCCCTGGACTCATTATGTTGGTGTCTTCCTTCCATGTGTTCTGTGGCCCATGTCGATTGTGTCATTAATGTTCAGGTGTGTCTAGTAATTATCCTCATTTAAGTTGCATTCAGTTCAGTGTTTGGTTGTCTGGTCCTCGTCGAGGTGTATGTGTGTTTTTACCTTCTCTCTATGGATTACCCCTGTGTGGATTTTTATATATTGTGTATCATTTTCTTGGTTGTTTTTGTTATATTATTGGAGGTGTGTGTGTGTTTTTTATTTCTCTCTATGGATTACCCCTGTGTGTCCCAATTACCCCCTGAAGCACCCCCACCATAAAGCAACAGTGATCACCTGATCTGAATCACCACCAAATGACTCTCATGAGCCAATTCTATTTTGTTACTTACAAACATAGAGTGCATGTAATCCCATTCACAAAACAAGTGATTGTTATGATCTCTTATTTTAATAAATTGAAATGAAAAACTTTACTAATTAATGAAAAAAAGCAGATTAGTCTATGGTTTTTGGAACGACTTTATTTCTAAAGACCATTTTATAACATATAAACACCCATTTAATATTTCATGTTTATTTAACAAAATGTTGTTTGAGACCTATATTCATACAGAGTTTAGCTTGATTATCAACTATTATCAATCAGGACCATCATTGTTTGCTGTACATGAGGTGAAGGAAAACATCTCGGTTACATATGTAACCTTGGTTCCCTAAATAGGGAACAAGATCCTGCGATAGCGTCATCGCTATGGGAACACCTTTGGTGTGACGAATGTCTGAAGCCCTTATATAATCATGCCAATTTATTAGCCAATAGCACTTAGCACCGCCCCGAGAATACGTCATGTATGCTCATATCAGTGTACTACAACACACAAATTCATCAGATTTACAGAGCGAGGGATAGGCCGGGTGGGAACAGGACCAGGTAAAAAGTTCAAGGCTGACCAGGGAGGGTGCTGGTTTAGGGAAATCATAAACAGGAAACACAGAGGGTGGGAAGGGAGGGATGGGAACTTGACTGGAGGCACCATTAGGTACAGGGACCAGCCTAACTGGTACGGACTTCCAACTGGGCTTGGTTGCAGTGATAGATTCAGGGGTTAAGACATAACTGACAGGGGAAGTTATATGTCTTGAAGGACATGTTCAGAGACAGGTTCTGGGATTTCCTCATGGGTAGCAGGATCAAACTTCAACATTGACTTAAAAATTTCCTCAGGAGCTAGAGCCATCACTGGAGCAGAACTCAGGGGCTAGAGCCGACACTGGGACTGCTCTCTCAGGAGCGTAGTAGTGGGCTCTGCAACTGCTCTCTCAAAAGTGGGCTTGAAAACCACATCTTTGTCTGGAGCAGGCTCTGGAACAGTTCTCTCTGGCAGCAGGCCCAGAAAACATCATCCTCTGCAGCGGGCTCAGAAACAAATTCCTCTATAATGGACTCTGGAATTTCACTTTCAGGGATTTCATACTTGGTGGCCACAACAAGTGTGTGGCAAGAATTTCTTTGGACTTGACGAGACTGGCACGAGAATTCAGAAAAGTCCTCTGCGGCCATGACAACGGGATTTTTGGGAATGGCCTCCATGGCTGTGACAGCAGGGATTGACAACAGCCCAGAGAAGGACTCTGGAACATGACATACAGGACTGGAAGAAACTTTCTCTGAGGGCATGACATGACTGGCAAGTACAGTCATTCTGGACTTGACATAAATGACAGGTGGATTAAAAAGACTAGATGACTAGATTCTTCTGGAACACTAGGACTTGGGACTTGAGAAGGAGGAATAGTAGAGAGCAACCTTTTTTACTCTTCCTCTGCTTTTAATGGGGTTGATACTGTGCGCTTGATCGCCTCTGTAGTATCTGCAGACAACTCGGCCAACTCAAAATTAAATTGCAATAAACATTGTTGATTTAGCACTGCCGTGACTGAAACTGACCCAGCAGACTGTGACATGATGGAAAGAGTTCAGTAGGCTGAGGGACAACAATTGACTTGACTGACTCAGGAATAACAGGAGCACATTCAGCTGATTCTGGAAAAACACAGAGGTTAACTCGGCAGACCCAGAAGTGGCTGGAACTGACTCAACTGACTGATAGATGATTGTGATCGACTTGATTGACTTTTGAATCGTGGAAGTTGACGTGACTGATTGTGGATGACAGAAGTTGACTCAGACATAGAATTGACTGGAACTGACTGGATAGCTGCTAACTTGGCCATCTTGGAAATGACTGGAGTGGGCTTGACTGGCTTAGAAATGTCAGCAGCAAGGGATCATGAGACCCTTTGGCTACAATGCATGCATAGTCAGTTGCTCCGCTCACTTTGTCAAAATATACTATAATCCTGTCAGTACATTTTGATCTAATCTCTATCTAATCCCCCATGAATACTTCATCAGTCAAAGACAGCTGGAAAAGAGAAATAGAGCTATCGCCAATTAAGAAAAAATTCAAAGACTCCATCTCCAGAGATGATCTTGACATTGCTATCGCTAATGGCATTAAGTTAGCATTAGAGGAGCAACAGCATAAATTGGATTCAATTGTAGCCTCGACAGTAAGAGAAGCTGTAGACTCTGTCTTGACCCCTGCATTGTGTGTGACCTGTTTGTGGATATGAAAAAAATGACCAATGATTCTGTTAAAGCACTGAAAACAGAATTTGAAAAGTTAGCTACTACGGCAAAACAGGCACGGGACTGGATTGATTTAGTTCAGGCGGCTGCACGCGAGGATAGACGGATTGTTATCAATTTAAAAAAGCAATTAGAACAACTTACAGATAAGTTTGACGGATGTTGAAGATAGGAGCAGGAGAAACAACGTTCGACTTGTTGGGCTGCCAGAGGGAGCGGAGGGCTCCGATGCAGCCGGCTTCCTCAGAGCTAACCTTTCCAAATAGATACCGTCTCTTAGAGGCCGAGACATCGTCGAGATTGACCGAGCCCATCGTATATATGATGGAAGAGGAAATAATTCCGGAGGGCCGCAAATTCTCTATATCTTTCGCGTACTCAAATGGTAGGAAAGATCAGCGATCCTAAAATGTGCCAGGCAGGCATACACGGTTAAGTATTCGCAGGACAAGATCAGGGGAACCTGGCAATGTGGCTCGTGGTGGTCTTGGCGATCGAGGAGAGGACAGTAATAAAGGGAACATGGATACTTAGCCTCCTGTTGGGATCTTGTGTATTTTCCTCCATGTTGACTGGTAGGACTGATTATATCTGTAGACTAATAGAGATTGTGTTGGTAAGTAACGAAATTTGGCTTAGTGGGCCATTTGGGGACATGGCTTGCGTTGTAGTGGGCTGGCCATGTATCAAAAATATTTTTTTTTCTGTTCATTCAGACCTACACGTTTGTTAGTGTCAGTCTGTTTAGGTTCTTGTATATAATTGTTTTGACATTTTGTTATTTTACTTCGTTCTAGACATAGACTGTATAAAAACATGGATGTAGTGTCCGTGACGTCAACCATAGCTTTCAGAAGAGCGTTTATGAAGCTCAAAGTGGGCAGAGCCGGCCATCACCACAATGCACAGTCTAAATATTTTATTACTGAATGTGAAATGGCCTATATACTGCTGACAAACGCATCCGAATATTAGAATACCTACACTGCAAATCTATATCTTGTGCCCCTTATACAAGAGACGCACCTGTAAACAGTGCGATGTTGCCACATTTTTTTTTAAAACAAAAACACATAAATTGGCTGCCATTTCTATTATTCTTAATAAACCAAGGGGGGTGCTTATCTTGGTTAATAGAAAGTTGCACTTTACTGTTGAACATATTGGGAGTGATGATGAAGGTAGGTTTGTCTTTATTTGTTGCAAAATATATAATGACAGGATAGTGCCGACTTCTATTTACTGTCCAAATGAGACAGACAGAGGGCCTTGTCATACACCCGGCGCAATGCGACGCAAGGCGCAGCGCAAGTGTGTTTGTTAGTTTCAGTCCGGCGCCGTTCGCATTTTCCCGTACAGCGCCACGTCGTTTAATTAGCAAATGCATTTGCGCGCCCATGGGCGTGCTGGTCTAAAAAAGAGGTGTGTTCAGGCGCATTGCTATTTTAAGGAGCTGAAAATAGACTGCGCCATAGACCAACTGAAACCTGGTCTAAAGTCTGGCGCAGTGTTTTTTTCTTTGTTATTTAAAGAGCGTATTCGTATAGGCGGGGTCCACAACGCGCGTACACGCTGCTTATTAAAAACAGGGACGCACAGCAGCACACAAACATGCCAAATATTAAAAATTAAAGGATTGCAATGCATAAGATTTTTTGTAGGCTAATTAAATATAAAAATGACTACATGTCATAATGGATAGTCATCGCATGTATCAGAATTAGGCTATCTATTTGACATGAGCAGCTCCGTTTGATCTCGGAGATGCGTTCTGTCTTTGCGCTTGGCAAATTCCGCAGTGTAAATAGCAAATCGTCATGGCACGAGCGCAACTGGCTCTTAAAGGGAATGGAAGATAAGATTCTGATTGGTTTATTGCACGTTATGCCCAAAAAAAAAACACCCATTACTCATTAAGAGAACAGGGACAACCCGTTTAGACCATGCGCCTGGGCGCACCAACCATTTTTCCGTCGTTAAAATAGCAAAAGTGGATTTGGACACGCCCTGAGTGCACCTGCGCCGTGCGCTTTACACTTTGCGTTTAGATCGTTTAAAATAGGGCCCAGAGTATTTTTAACCAAAATCTTCAATATCCTACTTAAAGAGACTGATTGTTCTTTAGTGGTGGGAGGTGACTTTAACACAGTTTTAAATACTGAGCTAGATAAATCTCTGGCGAATTCAAAAATACTACATGTAAGGATTTCACATTTTTTTCTAGTAGACAAAACTTTTTCTAGGAGAGACTATATATTTATTAGTCCATCCTTGATTTCATCTGACTCTTCTATCTCTATATTGCCAATTTTACTTTCTGACCAATCGGGTGTGTTGTGTATGTCAATCTATCTAGCACGGGGGTCGGCAACCTACGGTACGCAGAGGGATAATTGCTGGCATGCAAGCAATAGTGAAAACTGCATACTGACGTACATTCGGAGTGTAACGGACTGCCAATTTGTTAACCAGATATGAAGTCTGTATTGCATTGACCCTTTTTTGTACAGAGCAGCTAAAGGACTTTTATTATGAAATTAACTTAATGCGCAAATCGGACCTGTATAAAGAGCGACACATTTCCGCTGTTTGTGTGTGTGTGTGCGCTTTGTGAAGGACGCAGCCTGCAGTTTGACGTCTTTTTCTTCCTTTTATTGTACTTGTGCATCTCACTGAAAAGGGAATAAGGTAATTGTTTTTGTACATTGTATGATGCATAATGTGATGTTAGGTTTTGTATTTGGCTTATGTATTGTTTGTTTCTGTTTTTGTTTGTAGTTCTTACGGTGTCTTCTTGAATGTCAACGTATTAAACTTTTTTTGAAACATCAGTTAAGGAGCAAAGACCATCATTTTTAGTGGGGTAGCAACATTCAGGTAATCACTTCTCATAGTCACACAGCCTGTTAGGTATGGGATTATTATCCTGCCATGAAATAAACTGAAAATAAAGTTCTGAAAGGTTGAAACTAAGTGTTCGAAAGCTCAAAATCTTACAAAAAAAGTTTTGCAAGATCGAAAAATAAGATTTGCAAGCTTGCAAAATGTAAAAAAATAAAAATATCTCTGCAAACATTGTTGTTTTTGAGATTTCCTTCTTCAGAACTGCAACATTTTTTTTTTTACGATGTTGCGAAAAGAATTTTTCAGATTTTCAAATTTGTCAGTGTTCTCCCACTGTATTAGTTTGTTTTCCAGGTTTGAAACCTTGTAAATGGTGATCTGAAAACTGGTGTGCGAATGTGTGAAAAAAAGTTTTGAAACTCTGAAAACAGAGTTTTGCAGGCTTGCAAAGTGGTAAAAAAAAAAAAATGTAAATCTCTGCAAACATAATTTTGTTTTTGAGTTTTCCTTCTTCAGAAGTGCAACACTTTTTTTTTTTTTTTTTTTTTTTTTTTTTTTTTTTTTTTTACGGTGTTGTGCAATCATTTTTTCAGAGTTTCGAATTTGTCACTGTTTCTCCCAGTGTATAGTTTGTTTTCCAGATTTGAAACCTTGTAAATAGTGATCTGAAAACTGGTGTGCGAATAGGTGAAAAAAAGTTTTGAAACTCTGAAAACTGAGGTTCGAAAGGGCAAAACTTATTACTTTACATTACATTTGCACTCCTATTGCAGACTATTTTTCAGAGCCGAGTTTACAACACCCACTTTGCAGAGATACGCCCACACAGGTTGCGAGCTTGCGACTCACGTGATTTGTGGCAGCGTTGTCACACGGCTCCGCTCTGAAACTCAGACTGAGCGAAAATGAAGCTTCGCAACCTCGCAACTAAAAAAAAAGCCTGGAGGGAGGGCCTTCTGCTCTTGGCCAATGCTTTGCTGTCTGCTGACGTAAAGTCCAATCACAAGTCGTATTTACTGGAAAGGTGGGACTGACCGACTTCTCCGCCAATGACGAAAGCGCACAGGATACGCAAACAGAGGATGCACGGATCTCTGGCCACAAGGCGGTCCCGTCTAGAGCTGCAAGAAGAACCGCGTCCATGGCTGGATGGCGTGCGGTCCGGTCCAAAAATAAGGCTACCGACTTGTCTCGGGAATTCACTATACAATTGCCAGTAGCCACTGAGTTTACCACTGATAGGCCGGCGGTGCATCAATATACACACTCACCTCACGCAGCGAACGACTCATTTTCTGTTTGACCCATGGCCTGGAGATGCACAGTGTTGCCAACTTCGCATCTTTGCAGACCCCTTTAGCAAGTTTTTTCTTCTTCAAAAAAAAGCACCTAGCGACAAATATTTAGGGTTTGCCCAAACCTTAGGCCTATTTAGTTTCTGAGACTTGCCGTTATTGCTGCGCGAGGTCTTTGCTTTCTCTCTCTCTGTGCGTCTGCTGTGTTCAGACGCACAGAGACGAATATGATGTTGCTTCTCTAATTTTACATGCAAGTGTAGCCGAAATCACAGCACAGTTGTTGTTTTTATCTTACTGTATGTTGATTTCATCAGACGACGGCTCAATTATCAGGATTTTTGTGCAGATTAATGTTTTGGAAGGGAGAGCTTGTCACTATTTCATATTCATTCTGTTGTCTGACAACAGAAACCAGTAAAATATAATAAATGAAAATTTTTTTTTTTTTTTTTGAATTTAGCTGCATCCAAATACAGTATGTGGGCAGAGAGAGGCAATTTTTAAATTTTAATAATAAATGTGCATTTTCAGAAGAAGTGAGCTGAAAGTGAGTCGTTCGCTGCGTGAGGTGAGGTGAGTGTGTATATTGATGCACCGCCAGCCTATCAGTGGTAAACTCAGTGGCTACTGGCAATTGTATAGTGAATTCCCGAGACAAGTCGGACCGGACCGCACGCCATCCAGCCATGGATGCGGTTCTTGCAGCTCTAGACGGGACCACCTTGTGGCCAGAGTGCATCCTCTGTTTGCCTATCCTGTGTGCTTTCATCATTGGCGGAGCAGTCGGTCAATCCCACCTTTCCAGTAAATACGACTTGTGATTGGACTGTACGTCAGCAGACAGCAAAGCATTGGCCAAGAGCAGAAGGCCCTCCCTCCAGCCTTTTTTTTAAGTTGCGAGGTTGCGAAGCTTCATTTTCGCTCAGTCTGAGTTTCAGAGTTTCAAAGCAAAGTTGCGTGACAATGCTGCCACAAATCACGTGAGTCGCAAGCTCGAGTTTGTGTGTTTGTGTGTAGTGATGGTTGGTGTTGTAAACTCGGCTCTGAAAAAATAGTCTGCAATAGGAGTGAAAATGTAATGTAATAAGTTTCGCCCTTTCGAACCTCAGTTTTCAGAGTTTCAAAACTTTTTTTTCACCTATTCGCACACCAGTTTTCAGATCACTATTTACAAGGTTTCAAATCTGGAAAACAAACTATACACTATACTATACTAGATTGAGCTTTCGAACACTTAGTTTCAACCTTTCAGAACTTTATTTTCAGTTTTGAATCATGGCAGGATAATAATCCCATAGTCGAACACTTAGTTTCAACCTTTCAGAACTTTATTTTCAGTTTTGAATCATGGCAGGATAATAATCCCATAGTACATACTAGGCACTTCAGATCAAAGCCTCAGTGATCTAACAGCGCTCATCAATGTCAAAATGACTGAGATGGCCAATCAAATTAAAGTAGGTTGGGTTTACTGTTCACAGAAGCAAAGCGCGAAGTGTCAGTTTAAAGGGGTCGTATGATGCGATTTCAAGTTTTTCCTTACTCTTTGGAGTGTTACAAGCTATTTGTGCATAAAGAAGATCTGTAAAGTTGCAAAGATTAAAGTCTCAAACCTTAATTTGAGACTACAAACTTAATTTATTATCGATAATAGTACATGGAACTGCTACCTGATTTCGCCGCAGGTCGATGCACATGTCCTTGGTCAGTTCAACCCAAAAATTTTTTATGGAGGACTGTTTCCTGATCCTGGGAGAGAAGACTACAATGCCAGCACTTCTGACTCACAGTCTGTAAGTACGTTTATATATGAAAAGGTTTGCCACTGATACTACAGTAACGATTCGATTCGATTCACGATTTTTTTTTTTTAAAACAAAATTATATTTAAGACAAATTATAAATTAAATGTGTCCTTTTATTATTGCTTGGACAAAATGCTGCATATTTCTTTTGTGAAACTGAAATATAACATTATAACAATAAGCTAATATAGCACTTGCATATTATTGCTCTTTTGTTGGTTTTGATTGCTTCTATTGCCCTTATTTGTTAGTCGCTTTGGATAAAAGCATCTGTTAAATAACAACATTTAAATGGAATGTAAATGGTTCTGACCGGGACAAACATTACAGTATGACAAGGGGTGTAACATTCACACTCTTGAGGTATTCGGCCAATTACAATGCACTGGATAGCTCTTAGCTGGCGCTCCCAGACACCACCAACCTCAACTGGAGGGAGGCGATCATCCGGTGTCTGGTGAGTCTCCAATCCCGAGCCCAAACCTCTACACCGGCCAATCCTCAGCAAAGCCCACCGTCCGCGGCTCACTCCAGTTCACTGGTCATTAATATGGCAAGCCGAAAGAACATTAATATGGCAAGCCAAACTAACATTAATGTGGCAAACCTGCCAGCCCCAAAGCTCACTCCAGTGCCGGCTCATCGAAAGCGCTTGGCTGTGCCTGCTCCTCCTGAGCACCCCTCCAGTGCCAGCACCACGTAAGTGCTACCCAGGTCCCCAGATTAGCCCAGGATGGGCTCCTGTTCCTGAGTTAAGCCCAGATGGGCTCCTGTTCCCGAGTTAGGCCCAGAGAGGGCTCCTGATTCCCGTTTAGCCAAGGGATGGCTCCTGACCCCCAGTTAAGCCCATGGAGGGCTCCTAATCCCCAGTTCTGCCCAGGAAGGGCTCCGGATCTTCAGTCAGCCCCAGTACTCGCTCCAGTGTCAGCTCCAGCCCAAGAGCGGCCTCAACTGCCTGCTCCTTCAGAGCGCCTGCCAGAGCCAGCTCCTCTGGAACGCCCACCAAGATACCTAGTTTTCCCCAAGAAAATTTTGGGGGGGTGGGGGCCCATATGCCCATGGCCGTGATGGGCGTGGTGGCCGAGCTGGCCAAGGCCACGGAATATCCGCCATGGCAAACCTGAGTTTCCAGATCCTCCATGGCAACCCTAACTGCCTGCTCCGCCATGGAACAAAAACAAATGTGTCTTGCATACAGTCAAGCATGGTGGTGGGGAGTGTCATGGTCTGGGGCTACATGAGTGCTGCTGGCACTGGGGAACTACAGTTCATGAGGGAACCATGAATGCCAACATGTATTGTGACATACTGAAGCAGAGCATGATCCCCTCCCTTTGGAGACTGGGCTGCAGGGCAGTATTCCAACATGATAGCGACCCCAAACACACACCTCCAGGATGACTACTGCCTTGCTAAAGAAGCTGAGGGTAAAGGTGATGGACTGGCCAAGCATGTCTCCAGACCTAAACCCTATTGATCAGCTCCTTGATGTCGTCATGGAGGAGTGGAAGAGGACTGAGGGTTAAGGCAGTGTTGGAAAATAATGGTGACCACACAAAATATTGACACTTTGGGCCCAATTTGGACATTTTCACTTAGCGCTGTACTCACTTTTATGGCCAGCGGTTTCAACATGAGTGGCTGTGTGTTGAGTTATTTTGAGGGGACAGCTAATTTACACTGTTATACAAGAGCTAATTTACACTGTTGTAGAAGATTTTCATTTCTTCAGTGTTGTCACATGAAAAGATATAAAATATTTACAAAAATGTTAGGGGTCTACTCACTTCTGTGAGATACTGTATATGCCAATTTCACCCATTCCTTGTGATTTAAAATATTTCGTAAAGTTTTTGCTTCCCGTATTGAAAAGGTAGTCCATAGTTTAATTAATCAGAATCAAACTGGTTTTATCAGAGGGTGTCTTGCACCAGATAATATGCACCAACTTTTTCATGTACTTGATTTAGCATATTCTCACTAAAGTCTTTGTGCTGTTTTCTCACTTGACACAGAAAAAAGCCTTCAATAGGCTAGACTGGAGTTATATGTGGGCAGTTTTACGAAACTGTGGCTTTGGTGAACGTTTCATATCAATGGTTAAGACATTATACAACTCACCTGAAGCATCAGTTTTGACTGGAAATATTATTTCCCCTTTGTTTCCTCTACAGCGGTGAACGAGGCAGGGATGTCTACTTTTCCATAATTGTTTTGCTTATCCCTTACTACTGGCACAAGCTATTAGAAAATCTGATGCAACACCGATTAAGATTCATGAGCATAATCATATTATTTCATTACATGCAGATGACATTATTCTGTATATAGATAATGAAAGAATTTGATTATTTTAGAAGATTTTCAGGCTATAAAATAAATTGGAACAGATCTGCATTAATGCCAATTAATAATATAAATATTAAATCCCCTATTCCCTCATTTATACCAATCAAGGATTTTTTTTTTTTAAATATCTGGGCATTCAAATCTGCAAAAACATTCATAAAATAGTCAGAGATAACTACAGTAGCATTCTAGCCAAGCTCAAAAATTACACTCAAAGATGGAATAATCTTAAAGTCTCCCTCCAAGGAAGAATATCTACAGTTAAGATGAACCTGCTACCTCGGCTTAATTTACTATTTTTTTTATGTTGCCACTTTTCCTCCTCCACAAACTACTTTAAAGAGTTAGTTCACCCAAAAATGAAAATTAGGCCATAAATTTCTCACTCTCAAGTCATCCTAGGTGTATATGACTTTCTTCTTTAAGATGAATCCAGTCGGACTTATATTAAAAATTGTCTTTTATCTTTTCAAGCAGTTTAATGGCACTCAGCAGGTGTTGCAGTGCTTCAGTCCAAAAGAAGTGAAATAAAATGTGCCCATCCATTAAAAAAAGTGTCTCGCATGGCTCCGGGGGTGAACAAAGGCCTCCTGTAGCAAATTGATGCGTTTTTGTGAGAAAAATATCCATATTCAAAACATTACAATCACTTTAATCTAGCTTAAGCTTACTGTTGTACACGGAAGCAGCTCCGGGCGGATGACTTGTGAGCTTGGCATTGCTCATGCGCTGGGGAGTCTCGTGAAAACCAACATTTGTTAACAGGAGCAAAGGAAGCAAAGTTTCCTTACTTTTAGCAAAGGAAAAACCAGTCTCCTCTTGGCTTAAATCAAAATCCTCTGACATTCTTCTTTACCAAATCCTTGTTTTGTACTTGTAATTAGTGACCGTTGTTTTGTTTTGATCTCTCCCTGTGCTTCCACGTTCATCACTTATGAGCGGTGCATGCGCAAAGCTGACCTCATATGTCATCTGCCCGGAACTACTTCGCTGTACAACAGTGAGCACAAGCTACATTAAAGTGATTTTTACGTTTTAAATATGGTTATTATTCTTACAAAAACACATTGATTCGCTACAGGAGGACTTATTCACCTCCTGGAGAATTTTGTTTAGCTTTTTTTTATGGATGGGTGCTTTTTATTTAACTTCTTTTGGACTGAAGCACTGCAACACCCGCTGAGTGGCATTAAACATCTTGAAAGATGACTCTGACTGGATTCATCTGAAAGAAGAAAGTCATATACACCTAGAATGCCTTGAAGGTGAGTAATTTGTGGCCTAATTTTCATGTTTGGGTGAACTAAACCTTTAAGGAGATTAAAGGAGATTGTCTGGATTTATTTGGAATAGCAAAACTCCCTAAAATTAAACTTGCTACACTGCAGAGCTCTGTAAACTCTGGGGGATTGGCTGTTCTAAATTTGACTATATTACTAGTCATTTCAACTTAAGGCTTTCCATACATGGGTCGAACCTGCCCTGTAAAGTTCCATGGAGAGTGATTGAATCGGACATCGTTAAACCACATAGACTGCAAGACATTCTTTTTTACCGGTACAGGAAAGAAAAACTGTTAAAAACAAATCTGGTCCTGTTACATGAAATTCTATTAGAGTCTGGAAAAGGGTGGAATGTCTGATGGGAGGGCCGTTCAATTTTTTGTAGCAATACCCCGTTATGGAATAATTATAATATTCTCTCTGAAAATCATCCATTTGTTCAACCTTTCTGGTCTTCATTGGGCATAACCACATGTGGTGATCTGTATGATGGTCTGGGCCTTTTTTTTCACTTCAGGCGCTAAGAACCAAGTTCCTTTTGCCAGCATCTTCTTACTTTTTGTTTTTTTCAGTTAAGATCTGCTCTCAAGGCTTATGGTATTCCTTGGGAATCTCCAATTACTCCTCATCCCATGTGGGATCTAATTGCACCCCCTTCTGGTCAGCCGTCTGTCTCAATTATATATAGCAAACTTAATGATTACATCACAAAACCTCTTTCTATCCAATCTGTCTGGAATTATGAGTTATCTTGTCTTAACATATCTCCTGATTGGGAGGCAGTATGGTCAAATCTCACTTTAACTTCCAAAAATCTGGCTCATCGTTTTATTCGCTTCATAGTTATCCACAGAGCATATATAACTCCCTATAAGAGGTTTGAAATGAAGTTACAAACAACCTATGATTGCCATATTTGCAACAGTATATTGTCAGGTACTTTTCTCCATATGCTGTGGGAATGTTGAATCGGCTTTTTTGACTTGTGGACTCATGTTGACGCTATCTTCTCTGTTACATATTGACTACAATCCAAATCCAGGTTAATGTCTTCTTAATGATGATTCTGATATATATGTATATATATGTATGTATATATATATATGTATGTATATATATGTATGTATATGTGTATATATGTGTGTGTGTGTGTTTTTTTGTTTTTGTTTTTGTTGTTTTTTTTTGTGTGTGTGTGTGTTTTGTTGCATAAAAAAAAAAAAATTGATCACAAAAATAAAATGTCAGTAGCACTCTTGGCTGTTTCTGGGAAAACAGAGATTGATTCAACAGACTTAGAAATGACTGGAACTGACTTGAATGTCTGGGAGATGACAGCAGTTGACTTTACTGGCTCAGGGGAAACAAGAGCGATCTCAACAGACTCTGGAGAGGATGTAATGGACTGTACCACCCTCTTCTTTCTTGACCTTTGTCTGTTAGTTGGTGTCAGTGGTGGATCTGGACTAGATAAGGGAGGCTGGGTGGAGTGGTCACTGCGTGCTGACTCAGGGATGGCTGGAACTGACTTGATTGACTCAGGAACACTTACAATTGACTTGACTGGTGTTGAAAGAACTGGAGCAGACTTAACAGACTCTGAGGTGACTGGGCTTTACTTGAGTGACTTTGACTTTGAATTGACTCGACGGATTAAGAGGCAGATACAGCGGTCTGGGCTGCCCTCTTCCTTCTTGCCCTTAGCTGCTAGATATAGGAGTCATAAGAGGATCTTGGCCTTGAGTTGAAAAAGGAGGTTGGGCAGAGTGGTTGCTGCATGTTGACTCAGGTCAGGGAGGCATTCCCCACCGAATGAGATGACCAAGACATCTGGAGAAGTCCCAGAATTTCTAAATCTTGAAACAATCCATCTCCCACTTAGGCAGGGGGTAATCTAAGCAGACATTAAAGATGTCCTTGAGGCCAAAAAAAAAAAAATGAAAAAGAAAAGATTAGTTAACTTCCAGAATAAAAAGTTGAATAATAATGTATTTCTTTGTGGGGCAATCGTGGCATAATGGTTAGAGAGTTATATTTGAAAAGTGAAGGTTGTGGGTTCGAGTCTCAGGTCTGGCAGGAATTATCGGTGTGGGGAGTGAATAACCTTCCCTTTCTTCCTCCCTCAATACCACGAATGAGGTAAAACCCTTGAGCAAGTCATCGAACCCCCAACTGCTCCCTGGGCGCCACAGCATATGCCTGCCCACTGCTCTGGTTTGTGGTTGTTCGCTACTCGCAGACGGAAAGTTTTACTTACTCAAACATGTTCTGAGGGCAGAAAGGAAATTGATTGGTTTACAGATTCAACCAATGAAATTGAAGCAGAGGCGGAGTCAGGAAATTTGAACGTGTAGATGGAATACTTCAGACAGATACATTACTGACGCTTCGTGGGAGGCATTTTTTTGCAAGGTAAGTGAATATGCCATGTATTTTCATTAAAAAAAATGAACATATCTAATGTTTAATGAGATAATTAACAAAAAAAAGATGCACAGAACAAATAATCATGGTCTTAATATCATATAGCATGCATTTTCACTTGACTGCTTCATCAGTTGATTGCCACCAAAGCTGTTTATGAGGTAACAGGAGTAAAACATGCTTTTCCAATGCTTCCGCGCTGTCTGTGAAACCAATATGAGCGGCAACAGAACTCGTTCATATCTCCTTGACAAGTTTAATTTCAGTCAGCTAGCGTTAGCATTAGCATAAGCACTGCTCTCAGGGCAGGAGTACTCAATATTTATATTACTGTTATTTTTTAGTGCATTATGCATTGCTCTCAGGGCAGGAGTACTCAATATTTATATTACTGTTATTTTTAGTGCATTATGCACTGCTCTCAGGGCAGGAGTACTCAATATTTATATTACTGTTATTTTTAGTGCATTATGCATTGCTCTCAGGGCAGGAGTACTCAATATTCATATTATTGTTATTTTACTAAACTATGCTCTGCTTTCAGGGCAGGAGTACTCAATATTCATATTACTGTTTATTAGGCACTCCTGGTTTTTAAACTATGAAGCTGAAAATACAGTAGTCTAAGAAAAAATATTATAACTAATTTGTTGAAAGTTGTTGTAGTTTTTCTTCTTTTTGCAGAATATCATTCTTGGAAAAAGCAGAAGTCATCACTGGTCCATTCTTGGAGAAAAGGGAATCTCTGGACTTCCTTTGTAAACTCCTCTACTTCTGGTTGAGAATTTTGTTGATATTTGAAGTGCCCATAATATTTTCCCCCCAAATATTACCTTGCATGAATTGCAGTATAGCTGTTTGAAAATGTAAAAAGGTCTGCAAAGGTTTAAAGATCAAATTGCATGACAAATAAAGTTTTGTCTCCTAAAAGAATTGATTCTGAACTGCTGTGCTGAAATGAGTGTCAGGAACTCCAATCTGACTTCATGTTACCAATAACCTGCTAGGTTTGTTTGCATAATGCCAGCATATGGACTTCATCGGCTGTCCCTCAAATGTCTACTCTACTCTAATCTGCCCTTAATCATTAAAGTTGTAGCTGAGGCCAAACAGAGTACAGTAGGCTATAGAAATTGCAGGGTTTAAGGATGTATTATGTGTCACTAAGAAATTGACAATTTTGAGGGAGTTGAAATGTGATTTTTATGATTTTACCAGTAAATATGTTTGTTTACATTGCTATATTTCAGATGCTGTGCAGTGAGTTGGTCAGTGATGTAATGTTCCTGGTGTGCAAGTTTGCTCCACAAAAGAAAGTGGTCCAGGAAATATATGAAAATGAGGACGTTCATGATTCATTGTCCAAAACTAAAACCTTCAGGTAAAATATTTTTTTTTTTTTTGTTACTTATTTTTTTCATAACTATCAGTGTAAAAACCAGAACTCTTAAGTTGAAAACCAGACTCTTTATGCATTTCAAATGCAGGAAGACGTTGCAAACACTTCTGGAGACTTTGAGGAGATATCTTGCAAGGTGATCTAGGGCCTAGTTTAAAGGGAGCACCTTCAAACTACAGCAGTTTAAAGATTCATCTACCTTTTGCTTAAAAGTTTAGAATTGGAGGGTTCTCAGGTTTTTACAGTTTTCCTGTTTACATGTTTGTGTTTTTTTTATTTGTTTATTTGTTCATAATTATACTTGATTATTTTATTGTGAGGACCTGTAAACTGATTATTTTTTCAATCAACATTTCATTTTGTTCTTACATAAACAATCTGTACAACAGACATTGAATGAAACAATATTTACAGCACAATTAAAAAAAACAAACAAACAAAAAACATTTTGGTTATTTTTTTAATTACAAGGCTTAATTTGTCTGCACTAGCCTATGAGAACATTAAGTGGTTGCACATAGATTGACACCGGGAACATTTGAAATCACATTTATGCATCACCAAGTCAACTTTGTGAGAGAAGTCCTATTCAGATGGTAATTGTTACTCATATGAACACATGTAAACATTTATTTACATGGCACCTCAGTGATAACTAATGGATTTATTTATTTACAGTGGAGATGAAATGTGTGTGATCATTATGAAATTAGGAATGCACTGCTGACATGGCCAGTTGCATGGTTGTCTGCTGTAAATAAAATGTCATACTCTTGGAATAATACATTTAAATGTAATAATATACTATTTATTATTTATTTAAATCTCTGGTTCAAAAATAGGAAAATAGCCCCTAAAATAGCTGAAATGGTTTTCTTAATTTTTATCTCTCAAAATGATTGGGTGTCATTAAAAATGTGGAGATTAGCATTAATAAGTAAATGCAAACTCTTATTTACACGAGGCAAACAAAGCTACTTGGTTTGCATTTTTAAGTATGTAATTGTAGGACTATATATATTTTAAAATTGTATTGCATACCTGTTACTGCCATAATAATGTCCCATTTCAAATGCTTACGTGCTTTTCTGGTCTTTTTGTTTTTAACAGCACCCAATCACTGTGATGGAAGAGTTATGAAATATTATTAGTGCTGGGCGGTATACCGGTTTCTTACCGAAAACCGGTGTATATTTTCGTTACGATATTATAAGATATATAAGATATACATTTTTAATATACCCCCATACCGATATATTTAATTACTCAACATGCCGCGGCCGCGGGACAGGACACTGTTTCAGACGGACCCTTTACAATGTTGCACTTCTAAGCAGCGACTGCGAGGCGTGGTGAGGGTAAACACAGTAGTGCTCTGGTGTTACATTATAACGCCTGTTTCACACATACTCCGTCTGAAGTGCGTATGCGTTGCATATTTTTTTAAGCACCCATGTTAATGGATTCCAGCGTTCATACTGCACGAGGTTGCGGTCCATCAGTGCTTTCCAGGAGCTGTGCGTCTGCAGCAGTGCAGCGAACGTTTATGTACCGAGTCTATTTTTGCTGTGCTGCACGTGCTGAATTGTGAAAGCGCATTGTTCGTGGGAAAAATTAACATGGATTTACACGGAAATGCAGTCATTTCACAATAAATTTATACTAATTAAAGCTGTTTCACACGCAACACATGGGCTTTTGTCTAGGTTTAAAAACAAGAAAAACTATATATATATATATATATATATATATATATATATATATATATATATATATATATATATATATTATATATATATATCACTTTTATGGAAGCAGAAAAACAAAGTTCATTAGACCCGTGGGATTGTTTGTGATTAAAGATTTAAATGCAAAAGGCGCGAGACTGTTTCTGTCTGTGTGTGTTAAATGTTTTGCCGCTTGCTTGAGCAGCTTATTATACAAACCTAGAAGTAAAATGCATTAATAATGCGTTGTTTATATTTATTGAGGTCTAATTAATGTCTATAACTATGAAAGATTGTTACTGTTCTGTGATAAAAGACTCACAATGCTGAGAAAAAAAAAAAAAAAAAAAAAAAAAAAAATATATATATATATATATATATATATATATATATATTTATATATATTTATATATATTGATCAGTGATTAGAATATATATATATATTTTTTTTTTTACATGGTATGAAATCAAAACAATGAACAAATGTTGTGTTTGTGGACTAAACAGGCGCGGATCAGTAGGACTGCAAAAGCGTCCTGTGTGAAAGCACAATGAGTCCGTGCTGCTTCTGCACCACACACGTAACGCACACGGACTGCATATGCACTGCAGATGGAGTATGTGTGTGAAACAGGCGTTACAGGGAAGATGGATGCTGCAGAACTCGTAGAAAATGACACAGAAGAACTTGTGCCAAAAAGAGGAGCTTGGTCTGTTGTTTGGAGGGTTTTTGGTTTCCAAAAATCCGACGTCGACCAAACAACCATTTTATGCAAGTGCTGTCGGGCTTAAAGCACGTCTTGGAATATCAACCAGCAGAAAATGCATTGTACACCTGATTATGCATGAAAAAAAAAAAAACCCCGTCATAAACCGGGAAACCGGCATAATTTAGAAAAAAAACGTGATAAATTTTTGTTCAAAACCGCCCAGCACTAAATATTATTCTTGTAAACTTTTTTTTTCAGTAATATGCATGCAAAGTACTGTACAACAGTTAGTATATTGTGTTAAACAGTGGTGAAAATGGATTTAAACAGTTAATTTTGGAACAATTTTTCTCAGAGAGGTGGATTTGGACAGCAATTAAATTTACCATATGACCTTGGTAATTCGGCAAGCGATTTTTATGGGGATAGCGGGAGAAAAAACAATGACATTCTGTGATGGCAATAAAATCACAGACTAACCCCTGTAAATGTTGATAATCGCTTACGTCCCCATGAGAACCAATTACCCTCCGAATTGGGCTATTATGTGCTTTTATCAGGTGGAACCAAACATACACCATTTTTCATACATCACCATTTTTGCACCGTTTTGGACTCGGCATATTACGTGTCATTAAGAAATTGTCAGTTTTAAGGGAGTTAGGAGTTATGTATTATGATTTATTTGGGTTAGCTCCTCTGAAAAGATCAATAATACAGATATTGTCTACTGATTTATAAATGTAATTATATATATAAAAATTTAATAACCTTAAAAATATGCATACATTTACTAGACTATAACTCGTTATTATAAACAGGGAAAAAAAAAGATAATCAATACTATATGGAACAAATGAAAAAATCTACGCAGTGTAGACTACACTGTTTATTACGGGATTGTGGGACAACTTGCTTCAGTTTTGCAGGAGTCAAGAATGCCCAGGGAGCTGACAGCCATGTTTAACGAATTGTTCATAAAATAATAAAATAATTTGTTGTTTAAAAAGAATGAACAATGGTTAGGTCAGAGAAGATAGCAAATAATACACACACACACACACACACACAAAAGTATACAAATAGTACACTAAAAATAACAGTAATATAAATATTGAGTACTCCTGCCCTGAGAGCAGTGCACAGTACGCTAAAAATAACAGTAATATAAATATTGAGTACTCCTGCCCTGAGAGCAGTGCTTATGCTAATGCTAACGCTAGCTGACTGAAATTAAACTTGTCAAGGAGATATGAACGAGTTCTGTTGCCGCTCATATTGGTTTCACAGACAGCGCGGAAGCATTGGAAAAGCATGTTTTACTCCTGTTACCTCATAAACAGCTTTGGTGCAATCAACTGATGAAGCAGTCAAGTGAAAATGCATGCTATATGATATTTAGACCATGATTATTTGTTCTGTGCATCTTTTTTTTTTTTTTTTTGTTAATTATCTTATTAAACATTAGATATGTTCTTTTTTTTATGAAAATACATGGCATATTCACTTACCTTACAAAAAAATGCCTCCCACAAAGTGTCAGTAATGTATCTGTCTGAAGTATTCCATCTACACATTCAAATTTTCCTGACTTCCTGCCTCTTGCTTCAAGTGCATTGGTTGAATCTGTAAACCAATCAATTTCCTTTCTGCCCTCAGAACGTTTAAGTAAAACTTCCATCTGCTCACTACTCACTGCTGTGTGTGTTCAGTTGGATGGGACTTCTTATTTTTGTTTCCACATTTTCAGTATATAAACTGTTAGTAAAAAATTTGACCTTGAGTGCATTTGAGTGTGTGTGTGTGATATCTTGTAAACAGCACAAGGCAGACACTGAACCACAGAGGAAATTTTGTTGGAATTGGGAATCAAATTAAATTTTAACTTATTGTTTATTTATATCTGAACCATTTCCCAGAAATCATTATGATTTTCTTACTTCTCTGAACCTCCTTCATCTGTTATTGACTGTAGAAGAGAGAGAAACTTCACAATGTCTGATAAAACCTGCTCTAATGAGATGTTTCAACAGAACAGTTTCAGAAAACTAAAAAAATAAAATGACAAGAGACTGAAAATGCCCTGTACTGTATGTTAATATGTTTTTGAAATAAAAAAAAAAGGAACAGCTGGACCTAATCCTCTGCTGCCCTCTTCAGGTCATTTATGTTCATAGTTAGTTCAGAAATAAGTTACAAGCCATCTTGCATGTACAAGTGATTACATGTTGCACGTTGTTCAGCAAGAGAGAAGCTTGAGGCCTAAATATCAGTTCACTTTGTTACTAAATGAATTTCATATGTGCTTTGAAATCCAGATTCTACTGAGCCACGCACATGACATTCAAGAAAAAATAAATAAATTGTGTGCACAATTTACTAATTCGTTCTCTCGATTTATAAAATCGTCCTCACGATTTAGCAAATCGACGGAACGAATTAGTAAATCGTGCGCACAATTTATAAATCAAGGGAATCGAAATAATAAATTGTGCACAGGATTTAGCCTACTATTTTTTCCTGCATGCCATGTGCAGGGCTCCGTAAGATTCCGTGAATAAATCGTGTTTTTAAAAACGGGAACGTCGGATGGGAGCCACCTGGTGTCGCTGTTTTTAGTGTTTTTTTTCACTCAAGAACTGAGATTGTTACAAAGATCAGGAGTGAATTAAACAACAGTTTTTGACAGTTGCAGTTTATTTACTGTTGGATATTCAAAGCTATACAAACAAGTATGTGTGAAGGGCCTTTAGATGCATTGAAACACTCGTCAAACACTAGATGTGTCGCACAATAATTAAAACAAATCTCGGGGTATTATCTTTCACACTAGACAAGTCTCAGACTGTCAGGATTAGGGATGGAGCTAAAGCATCTCTCTTTAATTTCACTAACCTTACTTATTTACAAAGATTAAGTTTATCATCCCTTGATTAAAAGGATTTGATTGCTTATCATAAAATTGTTACTAGTAAGAATAGAATTAGAGAGCTCTCTAATCATAAATGTTACTAGTAAGAACTGAATCAGGGAGCGGATTGTTACTAGTAAGAATTTAATTGTAGAGCTCTCGAATTTAATTGTTACTAGTAAAAATGCTATTAGGATGAGTAAAGCTTGGAATATTTTAGGCTTAAACGGCTTGCTATAGAAGTACAGCCTTGTCTCTTGGAAATGCAGAGAACAGGCTTTCTTCAGCTTTTCTTAAAGGGCTACTCCACCCCAAAATTAAAATTTTGTCATTAATCATTACAGTGCCCCAATGTATCTTCTGTATCATGCACGCCACAAGGATGGGCTGTTTTCTTTCAAATCAAAGCTAAATATACGTAGAAATAGCGCATCCTTGTGGCACGGCTGATACAGAAGAGCTTGTGCAGCATACGGTGATATGGAGACACACAAAGGAGACTTTTGACAAAGGAATTGTTGAATAAAGTTGTTATTTTTTGTTTTCTTCGCTTACAAAAAGTGTTCCTGCCGCTTCATATAACCCAGATTGCACGTCTGATGGCAGATTCTGACGATGACTTTCATACCTTTCCTGGACCTTGACACTGTTATTTATTTCGCAGTCAATGGTGCAGTCACAGGCCTCCCGGTTTTCATCCAAAATATCTTAAATTGTGTTCCCAAGACGAACAAAGCTTTTATGGGGTTTGGAACGACATGGGGTAAGTGATTAATGACAAAAATTTTATTTTGGGGTGGAGTATTCTTTTATATATTTGTCTACTCTGTCTTATTCAAAACGAGTAGAATGCTACATCTAACAAGTTGTAACTGACGAAAATACTTGCAGCGCAAATATTATTAACATCTTTAATATGTGAATGCTGGCAAGTGACCATGGCAAAAGCGGGATAATCAATGGCTAGCTGTGCATTAAACGGCGCTGCTAGTGTTGCCAGTCAGATTAATGTAGAGCCACGCAGCTCAAATAACTGCCAGAGGAATACTCGGACTGATTTAATTTAATTTTTAATATTATTTTGTTTATTTTTGCATTACATTTTTTGCAATTATCCTCCTGTTCTTTTTCACAGTATAATGACATTCAATCATTACACGCAATAATGGAGAATATAACTCGATTAAGATGATCAAACTTATTTTTAATTATTGTCTATGGACTGGAAATATTTCTTTATTTTAACAACTTGAATTTGATGCAATTGAGATTGCATAATAAAGTCAGTGCATGAAAAAAAATGTGAGCATTATGTTTAATACAACAAGTTTGTAATTTAATCCTTCTATACAGCCTTTATTCATAATTAATGTTTTAAGCTTTGGCTAATTCTAATGCTTATTAATGTGATATGTTGTTTGTATAGTTTTCTCACTGTTCTAAAATTAAATGGTAATCAGACTGTGAAGAATTGCCTATACACATACAGTATGGCTCACACGCTCCTGTTTAAGTCATGAAATATGCATCAGGATATCGTGACAACATATTCCTTTGTTTCATAATACTCCACTAATTGTTGTAAATTGAGATTGGTGTGTTTCGAAGAGGTATATGTACTGAATTCTACATAAATAATCCACAACAATGCTATGCTATGGGCACAGCCATTGATAGAGGCTGCAGTGGAAGTTCTTTCATGCTACTATTTGAATCTTCTGCTTATCAAATGCAGAAGTGTGATAAAGGCCTATTTCACATACTTTTGAAACTCCAGTGTTTAGTTGATCCTGATAAGTGCTTGTCATCATAGTTGTAAACACTACGGCTTTCTTCTTTCGTGAGGGGGTTTGGTGCCATGGCATCTGTTTCCATGCGGAATGTTAAAGAACGCGACACACCCGTCTCCTGGAAATCCTGTAGAATTCAACCAATTCGATGACTTCGACACTCCTGAAGTGTTGCCGCTTTTGCGTCCCATTTGCATCAGACTTTTTTTTTTTTTATTTATTATTAATTATATATAGTGAACAATTAACATTCAGTAGTATTAAAAACAAGTTACAAACATGGTGTTCACATTTTCTGGAGAAAAAAAAAACAACACAACAAAAAAAGGAAAAAAAATTAGAAAAGAAAAAAAAAAGAAATAACAAGGAGGGTATACATCAATAATCACAATAGAAAAGAGGAGTTTAGTTGTTTGAGCATGTCCGTTCTGGTTGCTTTCCGATTTGAAAGACCTTGAAGAGTTTCAAAATAAGTCCTCAAATCAACTTTGATTTGGGAGATACTGGGCTTCCTTTCTGACCAATTACATTTGTGTATGTACAATTTACCTATAATAAAACTTCCACATACACAGTATACAGAAGAACGAAATGTAATTTCTGAGGGACCAAGGTGCAAAGACACCGACAAAACAAGACAGTATACACACGTGTTCATGACAACAGGGATCACACATAAGAGCACATTAAACATGACGAGGACAATAAATATAACAAGGCAGAAGTGTTAAATGAGGTAGAAATATGTCTTGCGAAATAGGGTTTTGCGTTCTGCTGTTTTGCAGTTTCCAAACCACACAGTGATGCAGCTGGCCATGATGCTCTCCACAGTTCCTCTGTAGAAGATGGTGAGGATGGGTGGTGGGAGGCTGGCTCTCTTCAGCTTCCGCAGGAAGTGAAGACGTTGTTGCGCCTTCTTCACAGTGGAGTTGGTGTTGATGGACCAGGTGAGGTCGTCAGAAATGTGCACACAAAGAAACTTGGTGCTCCTGACTCTCTCTACAGCCACTGATGAGCAGGGGAAGATGATCAGTTAAACTTCTCCCGAAATCCACTATGATCTCTTTCGTCTTGTCCACATTGAGAGACAGATTGTTGCTTTAGCACCAGCTCACCAGTTGTTCCTCCTCCTCTCTGTATGGTGTTTCGTTATCGTTGCTGATGAGGCCCACTACTGTCGTGTCATCAGCAAACTTGACAACGAGGTTGGATTCTGACTTGGCCGTGCAGTTGTGTGTGAGCGGCGTGAACAACAGCGGACTGAGAACACAGCCTTGAGGGGCACCTGTCCTTAATGTGATGGTGCCTGATGTTCTGCCACTGACTGTGGTCTCTCTGAAGGTCTCTGTCAGGAAGTCTAGAATCCACTTGCAGAGTGGCGTGTTGAGACCCAGACAGAGTTTACTCACTAGTTGCTGTGAAATGATTGTATTTAATGCTGAGCTAAAGTCAATGAACAGCATTCTGACATATGAGTCTTTTGTGTCCAGATGTGATAAGATGGAGTGCAGTGTGTAGGAGATAGCATCATCTGTAGAGCTGTTGGGGCGATATGCAAATTGTAGAGGGTCTAGTGAAGAGGGCAAGTGGAGTGGATGTGTTTTTTGACCAGACGTTCAAAGCACTTCATTGTGATGTGTAGAGCTGTTGGGGCGATATGCAAATTGTAGAGGGTCTCCGTTGACTTCTTAGGCACCGGGATTATGGTGGTCTTTTTGAAGCATGCAGGGACCACAGCCTGGCTCAGGGAGATTTTGAAAATGTCAGTGAAGACATCTGCCAGCTGGTCAGCACAGTCCCTGAGCACTCTTCCTGGAATGTTGTCTGGACCTGCAGCTTTCCGTGGATTCACTGTAGATAGCATCCTCCTGGCTAAAGCCAGACAGAGCACCTGCTCCTCAGGAGTTGGCATGGATTTAAGTGCCTGTGTGTCATTCAGAGCTTCAAACCGTGCATAGAAATCATTTTAACAAGTCAGGGAGGTGGGTGTCACTGTTGTTGGCATGTGGTGTGATTTTTATAGTCTGTTAGGGCCTGGATCCCCTGCCACATGCGTCTGGCGTCTTTGGTATCACAGAAGTGGTTGTTAATTTTCTGTGCATACTGGCGTTTTGCTTTCCTTGCTGACCTGAGAGGCCCTTCCTCCCCCAGTTTGAAAGCAGCATCCCTCTGTCTGAGCAGGGCATGGACCTCAGCTGTTAGCCATGGCTTCTGGTTGGCACGCATAATTTTGGATTTTTCAACAGTGACATCCTCAATGCACTTCTCTATGTATCCAGTCACAGAGTTTGTATATTCTTCCAAACAGATTGTGGTAAGATGGTCGATGCAGTGGCTAACTGACAGCAAAAGAAGTGGCAAAACTCCAGAAAAAGTCCATGGAAAGTCCTTTTTATTTTTGGGATCCACAAGTTTCAGACAGACATAGCAAAAACCAAGACAAACTATCCAATAAATGGGCAAGTTGAACCCAGGGAAAAAACAAAACAAAGGAAAGGAAAAAAAACTTATTTAAAGTACAACTCAGGACATAACAGAAAAACTAAAGAAAAAACTAAATGGTTGGCTACTGTTCCAACAAACACCCGTCCTCTGTTCCGACATTTCCACTACTCTTTTATACCCTTGGCCCCCTCCCCTAGTATTCAAACGGACCAATCATAACACTCCATTTGTTAAAGGTACATTTCACACTTCACATAGACTTTCAACCTCACAAGTCACACCCACAATGACGTTCTCCTTTAACCAAAGGCTTCTCTCCCTAATAATTCATCAAAATATACATGTAAAAGACATTTTAATCCACACATCCTTAATTGTTTAACTCCTCCCCTTCAGAATGCCATAAAACTGGTTTTCCTGTTCGCGGGCCACTCCTTTTGGGCTTTCCATGAACCAGTAAGACACAGAAACGAAGCACATGTTACTATTCACACATTTCTTGATTTTATCACTATATTGAATGTTTCACATTACCAGCAGTCACCATGGAATGTGCACCTTCCATGTTACTGCTTCTAAGTAAAACAAACAAAATAAAGATTGCCAAACATGTCTATGGTGTTTTCATTTGACCCATGTGTGCCACATCACACGGACGTGCTGGTCATAGGTGGCAGCTTCCCTGAACAAGTTCCAGTCTGTGCTTTCAAAGCAGTCTTGTAGGGCTGAAGTGGCTCCTTCTGTCCAGACTTTGATAGTCCTGCTTACTGGCCTGGAGTGTTTTAGCAGTGGCATGTATGCTTGGAAGAGCAGCATGCAGAGGTGGTCAGATAGTCCCAGGTGGGGGCGGGGGGTGGCTTTGTGTGAGTCACGGACGTTTGTGTAAAATAAATCCATTAATTTTGTGTATATAAAACTTACTTAATAATATTAGAAGATTTAGCTTTTTTTATCAAATAAAACATAACATCTCTTTTTTATATAATAATTTTAGATCCACGTAACATAGAAAAATAAATATGCAACATCAATCCAGAAAAATGTAACACATATATTCGAAAAAAGATGCAAAACAGTCTCTACCTCCATTCCACAAAAAAAACAACAACAAAAAAACACAAAATGAACCATATGCATCAGATGCTTAGACAACGGTCCATGGGCATGACATCTGAGGCTGAGACTAAACCATGCTATGCAGCTTGTGTAGTTACACTGTGTAGATTTTTGCTGAATACAAATCTACGTAACAAATATATTAATATATAAAATTCAGGAAAAATTCAGGAAAAAAAATACTAGCTACCAATAATAATAATAATAAAAAAACTTTTAATGAGTCCAACAGCAGCATCAATGTTTGTTCATGCATTCATTCAGGCTTTGTAAATTGGGGTTGAGTATAGAAGCATATGGGTAGCAATATTCATTCTGAAATGTAAAAAAAATAAAAAAATAATATTTTGCTCAATTGGCCAAAATGTCTGCCCAATAGTGAAATGTTTTGCTCAGAAAGCTACCAACCAACACACCCATGTGGGGCCCAAAGGGGTTGCAACTGAGCTGATATCTTGGGCCTACCTGGGCTACCCAACTGGGACCCAGATAATTTTTTTTTTTTTATGTTTTCATGGTGGCCCCACATGGGTTAGCCTAGATTGGCTGATGATTCTGCCACCACAGCAACCTAACAGAAAACAATTATATCATTATTGGGGAGACAACACAAAAAATTAACCTGAATAATGACAATTACATTTCTCCCCAAATCGTGCAGCCATAGGTTAATCGGTGGTGCACTGCTATTTTACACTGGAAGTTGTAATCTACTATGTGTATCGAGTCCATACATACAAGTCTATTACTCACAATTGCTATGGAACACTCCCATAATTCCTATGCAGTTACCTCTGTAACAGATTTTTTGTACTTGTAGTACAATTGTGTTGCACAATTGCTATGGAACACTCCCATAATTCCTATGCAGTTACCTCTGTAACAGATTTTTTGTACTTGAACTGGGCAGACGCC
The DNA here is from genome assembly GCF_018340385.1 of Cyprinus carpio. NCBI lineage: Eukaryota > Metazoa > Chordata > Actinopteri > Cypriniformes > Cyprinidae > Cyprinus > Cyprinus carpio. The sequence continues at coordinate 24,520,876 of NC_056592.1, forward strand.
CTGGGCGGCATTTTTTCAGGATACATGGGGTCGGCACAAGCAGTTAAAAAAAATAAAGTCAGTGACACCTCGACTTTCTTCCAAATAACGCACATTTCATTCATAATATTATAAACAGAGGCCTATAGTTCCTGCCCATTTTTGTTTTTTTCTGAATTGTGTGAAATGGCTCATAAAAATAGGTAATACAAAACGATTATGTGGTCACCAAGGTGAATTGGTTTAGTCTTGACTTCTGGTTGTGAGTGACAGTGTTGGGGGATGGTAAATCTGTTGATTGTCGAGTGCCAAATAAACACAGAGATGGACAGGAAAAGGTCAAAGCCATCAGGTGCCCAATTTAGAAAAAAAGAAAAGAAGAAGAGGAGAAACGAGCAAAAGATAAATGTATGCAACTTCTCTCTGTATGATTATTACGGTATCCATGTCATGAATGAAGGGCTAATGTTAATTGGTGGGTATAACTCTTAAGTTTGTTAGCCTTTTTGCTATGATGCTTGTTATGCTTATACAACAATAATTTGGTTTTAACTCAACAAACACAATATCTAATTTCACCATAATATTCTGCTTTGCAACAAAACTGTTACAAGTTCAGTTATAATTTATTTCCATCAGTTGGGTTAACGTTAGGCCCTGTAAGCCAATGGATTTTTCAAATCTGTGTAATTATAATTTAAGTGTGTTTTTCAAATGTTCTAATGAAGGATTTGTGCAATTGAGAAATAAAATTTTATCTTTCACTTATGTTGTTTTAATAAAATATAACTGTTTTCTGCAGATTATTTTATTTTATTTTATTATTTTTTTTTTATGGTGAGGTGCTCAAAGGGGGTCTCGCCCAGGTTGTAATCCAATGAATAACCGCCACTGCTCTGTAGCAAAAGAGCTACAGTACTGTGAAAATGTCTTAGGCCACCATTACATTTGTTGTTTTGGAAATGGTATAAAAATGATATCCTCTGGAAGTGCTGCAACAGTGGTTGCATCGTGTTGTGTGAAGAGTGATTGTATCATCCTCCCATGAACACTCTCCTTGATTTCCTCCAGGAGGGTTAGAAGACGTGCAAACATGCCATTTCTAAATGCTGATAGACAGAATCCTCCAATGGTTCATCAGAGGCAGATTCCAAATTAAAATCCAGTGGTTGTTCAAATTCATTCTGTTATGAAACAAGACGAAAATATCCAGCAATTTTCCTTCTCTTTGTTCTCTGAGAGTGCTCCATTACTTTGTGTAAGAAAAAAAATGCTTATTACTTTAAAAAATTAAAATTCTAATTTAGGCAAAAACATTTGTATAGTCATAACAATTTGTATGATTTGTAATAACACCTGAATGCAAACTGATGCAGATTTATGTAAGGCATGTTGGAGGATTTGGTGTTTTCAGTCAAATCCAATAAACCTCATTTTCATCAAGCTCACAGTTTATGATCACATTTGATCCCAGATCAGTCAGTAGATCTGAAACTGCAGCTTGACAACAGATTATTATATCTGTAAGATATAAAATAAATAAAATAAAATAAACATGCATCATAACTGCTTACAAACACAGTAAAACTTAAAACAATTCATGACCATTTGGAGTTTATAACCAGCATGTCAAGTCGTCACCTTTATTTATATAACACTTTTAACAATACAGATTCTGTCAAAGCAACTGTACAGCATTAATTAGGAAAATAGTGTGTCAATAACGCAAAATGACAATAGTAAACACTAATTTTTCAGTTAAAGGCAGTTCTTCATTGAATTCAGTGATGTCATCATCCAGTTCAGTTCAGTTTAAATACTATCTTTGCAATCATTTGCAATCAAGTGAATGATATCGCTGAAGTGTCCCCAACTAAGCAAGCCAAGAGGTGACAGCAGCAAGGAATAAAAACTTCATCGGTGACAGGATGGAGAAAAAACCTTGGGAGAAACCAGGCTCAGTCTGGGGGCCAGTTGTCCTCTGACCAGACGAAACCAGCAGTTCAATTTCAGGCTGCATTGGCAAAGTCAGATTCAGAAGAATCATCTGTTTCCTGTGGTCTGTCCCGGTGGTCGTCTGAGACAAGATCTTTACAGGGGATCTGTCTCTGGGGCTCTAGTTGTCCTGGTCTCCGCTGTCTTTCAGGGCTGTAGAGGTCCTTTCTAGGTGCTGATCCACCATCTGGGCTGGATACGTACTGGATCTGGGTGACTGCAGTGACCCTCTGACTTGGAAACAGACTGGATCTGGTGGCTACATTGACTTCGGAATAAGAGAGAAACAGACTAATATTAGCATAGATGCCATTCTTCAAACGATGTAGCAAGTACATCAGGTGTTATAGGAAGTGTTCCCAGTTACAGTTGACCTAATTAATGCAGTCTAAAAATCCTTTAACGAATTTCAATATTAGAAATGTGTTAGTGTGTGATGTGTAAGCCAGTCAACATGTGAGATTATGTGATGATCACAGTGACATCACACGATCCTACATACTGTGGGCCTCATTTATCAATCTAGTGTTTCCCAGAAGAGTCGACGAAAGGAAGCTTCACTCCAGCACTCATGTAAGTTGTGTTTTGTGTGTATTTTTTTTATTTATTGATTTATTCATTGTTTGTGGTGGTCAACCTTTTTTTTTTTTTTTTTTTTTGGGGGGGGGGGTTGATGATACATCTGGTCGACCCTCATGTTATTTCAGCCACATTGGTTTTGTAAGGTTGACATTTATTATATACTTAGTGTTCAGTACATGGATGATGAAACACTGTGAGTGCATTTTGATTCGTCTGTGTGTACTTCAGTAATAATAATAATACTAATAATAATAATCATAGTTGTTGTTGTATTATTCATTATTATTGTGAATATTTTATGTGTGAAAAAAGCTTTATTTTAATTTTAAATCTAAAAAACTTATTTTTCTAAAGGATATGACTCAAAAGTTGTAAAACATGTAAAATTCAAATTCTCTCTCAGAAGTCTTAAATATACGTAAACTTAGGAAGAAGAACTATAACAGTGAGCCGATCATTTACGAATATTTCACGTGATTGCTGGTGACGTCACTAGAGTCTGATGTCATCGAGGTGTGCATGGCATATTGATACGGAAGTGTTACGATACTTTCTGTTGTGTGAAAAAGTATTATTTCACCTCCATATCAGACATATTTATATGTTATATATTTGAATGTATTATATATGAATAATATTTGGGCATCATGATCTTCAGGTATGTTTGATGAATTCAGAATGAAACGCTGTTTTGACAGACGAGTCGTAGTTTCTCTGTACTGAAGGCCTGATGTATCCGTGTTTGGCCTGGTTTGTTTTGATCCTCAACTGCTTTATTAAACAAGCATTGACAGCATTAATGGGGTTCATCAGCATGAAAATAACTGTATTTATGTAAATGTATTTTTGATTTAAAAATGTAGTATTAGCATTTGTTTTGACAATTGTTTGTAATTCGTTGTTTTGTGCAGTTTGTTTTTACTTGATGGTATTTTCCTATTGTCTCAGTGCATTGAAGATAAATTTTGAGTGAAAATTCCTGCTTATTTACTGAATTAATTAATATTTAGAGATGAGTTTAGTATGTAAAGGAAGATGATGATGATGCAACGTGATGATGGCTGCACGTGTTTTTCTTTCGAGGTAACATTGCTAAAAAGAACAATGATTGGAATCACCTTTCCCTCCTTTTATAGCAATCATTTGCTCTTACAATCTATTTTGTATGATAGTGATTTTTACCTGACTAGTACTCATTCACACATTCACATGTGCTGCTGATATGATTAATGTTAGCTGGTCATTTTGTGTCAGGATCAAAAAACAAACAAAACAAAAAAACGTGAAATTATTATTATTATTATTATTATTATTATTATTATTATTAATTAATTTATTTATTTATTTATTTTATTATTATTATTATTTTTGGCCAATGAGGCTTTTAGCCATCTTATTTTAAAATGCATCTGATCACTCTACACAATAATCTAGAAACAATGGGAATGAACAGCACAGCAGCTTAAGCAGCAAACTTTGCAAAACATAAAATTTAGGTCACTGCCAAAACTTTTGGCCATATAAACATGCACAGTACTGAATACGAATGACACAAGCCAGTAATCTTATTAAATAAATATGAGATTAATTTTTAATTATGAGTGTTACATATCTTGATGAAGTGTTTAGTGTCTTAAAGTGCCTTCAGTTTGGTGATTGTTCTGTGAGCAGTAATGATCAGGCATAGTGGATCTAGAGAGCCTCTAGTGGTGAAGTGTGCTGTAGGTTGAGGGTGTGAAGGTGACTGAAGGAGGCTGGGATGGTTATTCTCTCTAAACAAATGACCTCCATTTAATTTTAGTTGTTCATCTCAGTTAAAATCTGCAATAAACGTCAGTGCACTAAAACTGGTAGTTTATTTGACCTGCAGAGGAAAGAAGAGCATTTACTGTATTCTTTCTTTTTCCAAATCTTTATTTGTTTATTTTTTGACTATTCTATTATTTGTAATGTAAAAACGTATTGCAGTGTGTAGATAATTATATATTTAAATGTGGTTATATTATATATTTATAAGTGGTCATGGTTATTTCTCTTTCAGTTTGCTGAAATGGTTTTGTTGAAGCGTCTCTTGTCTGACCGTGAAGCTTGTCTCTTCTACAGAACAGTCAGAGAAAAGTAATGATTTCTGAAAGTTCAAATATTAATAAACAATGTTATTGAATGTACTTCATTTTTTGCTTTGAAATGACTAAACCATCTTTTTAAATAAACCGGGAACTTACTTCTGGTGGAAAGCCACTTGGGGTCGCAGTTTTTATTTTATTGTTTCTGAACTTTTCCAATGAAGGTCAAGTATGAATATTTAATAAAAGAGCTTTGAAAGTTTATTAACTATATTCAAAGCTATATAAATCTTGTGTGAAGGGTATTTTAATGAATTAAATGTGTAGATATACTGCAGGGTACAGTAGACAAAGCAGACAAACAATGCTGCTTTTTCCATTTGAGTTTAAGGTAACTGTGAGAACTGTCTGAGACACATAAAGACACTGGTGCTCGGTTAAACCTCAACTCTACACAAAAGTGTGAGAACCTGTTTGTCATTGGCTGTCAAGTGACCAACCAATGGATCATATTTATGGTTTTGGTAAGTGCTGCAGTCGAGTTTAACCGCACTGTAGTCTAGTTACGCTGTGTAGATATTTGCTTAATACAAAACTAAATAAAAATAGCATATCTATATATTTAAACAAAACAACTATTAATGAGTTGCAACAGCAGCATAAGGGTTCGTTCATATCACAGGGTCGAAGACGTGACCTGCTTTGATTTTGTTCTTGAGACTGTCAAAAAATACATACCTATAATAAATAGTCATGAATCCGTCACTGTACTTATATTTCTAAATTAAGTTCCTTGACAATAAATTTAGTAGCCTTTTTAAATTTCATGTCTAATAATTTTATTTTACTAAACCTTATTTAAGCTCATGATTGGTCTAGAAGCTGTGACTCATGCCAGGAGATTTCCAAAGTAAATAAATAAATAATTTTCAGTTAGGTACAAACAAATAGAAATCCTGACTGAGACATGTCAATATTAAGTGAAGCTTGATAACAGAAGGAAAATATACCAATTATATTTTCAATAATTTTGTAGCCAAGACTATGTGTCCATATAAAAACTGACTTTAGTAAGAAGTGTGATAACCAGTATCCAAAATACTCATGAAATTACACCAAAAGAATATGTTCTTGACTCAAACAAAATATTTGAATAAAATTTTATATATTCACACAGGTGCTCTTTGTTGCTGAATATTTTCCATGTTAGTGAACTGAAAGAGCATCAATAAAAAATATTAACCTTCAGCTGCAGTCGATTTAAATGAATCCAAAAAGTTAGAACAAAAAGCTACAATATTTTGTTGGGATGACAGTTTGAATCCTTAAAACATACAGTAATGACATTTAGCAATAAATGCATAAATAAAGAAAGCTATTTCTTCATGTTTACCTCGTTGTGCCTTCAGTTGATTTTAATCTTGAGGCTGATATATTACTTTTGTATGCAGATCAGCATTATAAACAATCTGTTTTACCAGCAGCAAAGACTAAGAATGTAACAGCAAATTATTTAATAATGGTTTATATTATTTTTTTTTAATGGTAAAAATATATATAACACACACACACACACACACACACACACACACACACACACACAAATCTAAATTAAAAACTTCATCGACAGAGAACATCATTATATTGACATTTTTACACTAACGTGTTATTTAGCTTGATAATTTTAGAACATTAAAAGAAATTAACTCACTGATCACACCAATCAGCAGTAACCCGTTCATCAGAGCAGATGTGATGATAATAATCTGCCATTGTGTTTGATTCTGATCAATAAACTCCTCCAGCACTGTATGACTGTGACACTCGGTTACATGAGTAGATTCTGTAAAGAAAGTGTGATATGAATTTAATATTTATAACATATTCATCTCTGTGTGGAGCAACCAATGTGAGAGTTCATTGTGATATTCCTGAGTAAATGTTACAGTTACAGCCGTCAGTCTCTGTAGATAACTCATCATTAATTTGTCTTGATCACTGAATGAATAAATGAACTCACCAGTGAAGTATATTCTGGTGCTGTTGCTGAGTTTTGGAGGTGTGCGTGTGTTCATACAGTAATAAACTCCTAATTCATCAGCAGTCACATTATTAATAACCAGAAGATGTTTAAACTGCACTGAATATTTGTTTCTGAATGTTTTATTAGGGTAAAAAGGGTTTTGGTGTTGAGAATGATCGTAGAATCACTGTCGGAGGATCTGGTGTTTTCTGTAAAATCCAATAAAACCTCATTTTCATCAAGATCACAGTTTTATGGTCACATTTGATCCCAGATCAGTCAGTAGATCTGCAACTGCAGCTTGACAACAGATTAATACATCTATAAGATAAAAAAATATATATAAAATAAACATGCATCACAACCACAGTAAAACTTATAACAATTCATGACCATTTGGAGTGTATAACCAGCATGTAAATATATTAATATCATGTAATAAACTCACAGAGCCTGAAGCTGAATGATCTTCATGTTGTCGTGAATAAAACATTTCAGAATGAAAATCTCTTTCTCTCTCTCCACAACAGTTAAGATGAATCTACTGCAGCTCTGAAGCAAAGGCAGGAAGAAGAAAAAAAACCCTTCAACTTCAATTAGAGGAAGTCTAAGTCAAGTTTACTCTGACCACACTGCACACTTCAACACTTAATGCCCACCATCTTCACTTCATCAGGAAATTATTCCGTGTGCTGTTGTTTATAGTTAGCCCTTTCTTTGCTATAAAACCTTGTTAACCATATGAATGTGACGTGTGTTTCTTAAAACTGACTGCAGAGAAACATCCCCTGATTCTGCTGATTCTGGAGCTGTTACTGTCACACAGAACTTCAGGACTGATTCTGTGGAGTCTCAGGAGGCCTGTTGAACAAACTCACAGTTCTCTCAAAGTCACTAATTCTCTGTTTGACTTGATAAAACACGTCATTCTCTTCTTGCATTTATTTAGATCACACCACAAGATGACACTGTGCCCGCAAAGCTCCACCCTTCCTTGACTAAGAAGCATTTATAGCTGGACTTCTTTCTGAAAGGAAAACACAACCCCCTCTTTACCATCAGGCCAAAGAAAATAATAATATAAACAAATAAATCTGAAAATAAATGCATTTACACATATAAATGTTGACATGATACATGTATAGAAATAAATGTGGAAAAAATAAAAGTATAAATAAATCTTCATGTTTATTTTTGTATATATGTATGTATGTATTTAGGCAGCTTTGGCATTCAACATTTATTAAGTTTAGTTGTCACAACAAGGTTTTCTAGACCTTAGTTTGGGTCTGGCAAACTATATATATAGATATATATATATTTTTTTTTTTTTTTTTTTGCAAAATTATATTACACTGCTTTTTGCACGTTTCCTAGAGTCAAAGTGAAATGGCGCTTATGCTTCATCACTTTGAAAATAACGTACCACCTACACTAAACCCTACCTGACAGTGTTAACAAAAGCAAATGTGCATTTACAAACACATTCACTGAAGCAGCCATAACATTTTACCTTGTTTTTTACACAGCTCTTTGCTCTTTTGTCATGCTGTGTTTCAAGAGACTCAAACCAGTGTGCTCCACAACATCATCTCTCTTCAATAATTCAGTGATCTTTACCAGAAATGTACAGTAATGCCAAAGACACTGAATGATGTCATCATGTGACACAAACTAAATGAGTCAAAACTAACTGAAAGTTTATATTTAAGAACCTGACTGATGTTGCTGATATCTGCTGATCTGTACGTAAACACATTAATGAATTGAAATGTCTGTATGTTTGACCATTTTGTTTCTCTCTCTTACAATTTCTCTTCAGGGTGAGGGTGTAACTGGAAGATCTTATCATGTCATTCTCTCACAGTGACCGAAAAAGATAAAAATAGAAAGGGAGTGGTGGTCAAAAAGGGAGTTGCTGTGATTTGTTTCTCGCTAAACACGCACTGTCATCTGGTCACTCACCCAGCTCATCTGGTCTGACAACTATTTGGAAAGTTAAAGTCTCTGCTTCCATCAATCCAATCCAGTATAGCACTGTGTGTCTACAAGCACTGCAGTCTGTGAGGATAAATACGAGAGAGAGAGTGAGAGAGAGAGAGAGAGAGAGAGAGAGAGAGAGAGAGAGAGAGAGAGGAACTATGCGGCAGATCTTTCTGGATTTTCTGGATCCCAGATATGAAGACAAATAAATCTCCACACAGGTAATTACATCTCAACCACTGATTTATTTTCTATATTGATTGATTGATTGACTCTCTTCAGAAAAGAGTGTCTAATGTGTTTTTCTGTTCTCTCAGCTGCATCTTTTGGTGTCATTAATAAACACAATCTGAAAGGCTAATTCATGATTGTATGGCTTGTTTTCAGTTCTCTCTCTTTAATGTCTCTGCAGGTCTTGAATGAGGATGTTACTGGAAGCTCTGTGTTCTTGTCCTGCTCTTACAGTGACCATAAACTGAATTCAAGCATGACTGTTTTGAGACCCAGTTAAAGCAGGAATATATTAAACATCATTCAGAGAAATGATTCACTTGAGGATCAGGATCCAGAATACAGCGGTCCCCAGAAGAGTCGACGAAAGGAAGCTTCACTCCGGCACTCATGTAAGTTGTGTTTTGTGTGTGTTTTTTTATTTATTGATTTGGTTGATTTATTGTTTGTTTGTTTTGTGGTGGTCTGATGTTAGTCTTTTTTTTTTTTTTTTTTTTGTTTTTGATGATACATCTGGTCGACCCTCATGTTATTTTCAACCATCATGCCACATTTTATGGTTGACATTTATTATACTTAGTGTTCATAATGGATTTTCAATACATGGATGATGAATTTGATTGGTCTGTGTGTACTTCAGTAATAATGATAATAATAGTTATTGTTGTTGTTTTATTCATTATTATTGTGAATATTTTGTGTGTGAAAAAAAGCTTTCTTTTAATTTTAAATCTAACACACTGTTATTTTTCTGAATGATATGACTCAAAAGTTGTAAAACATCTAAAAGTCAAATTCTCTCTGAGAAGTCTTAAATATATGTAAACTTAGGAAGAAGAACTATAACAGTGAACCACTGATCTATATATGACTGGATCGCTCATCACGTTCTAAACTGCCAGCAGTCAGTGAAGCCACCGGAAGTGTTCGATCCGCCATTTTACTATAATCCCTACCGCAGAGAGCACCATTGAGTCACATTCAAACCGCTGTCCTAACAAATCACCCGATTTGAAGCAAATCAGTCAAACGGGACTGTTTTTATGTCGATGTGTATGTAAATTAATGTTTACGACTTCAGATGTTATCTGCAGTGTTTACGGTCTTTGGGGCAGTATAAGTGAAATATTTAAACCGTTTAGGTGTGTGTCTGCTGCGCACTGATGACGCAGGTAACGATCAAACACAAAATATAGCTTATTTCTTCATGAACATAATAATTCAGGAATTATTAAACATGAACTAGTTAGTATCAGAAATGGATTTGAATATATTACAACAAATAATACAATTATGTTGTTAATGTTGCTCTATAATGAAATGAAAAGCTTAACTTACTATCTTGGAAATAAAGCTTTATGTCCTTAAAATCCGTACTGTATATAGTCAGTTTATTTCTCCTGAAAAATTCAGATTTCGGAATGAGCACTTTGTCGTTTTGTTTTTATATTTTAAAGGTCGTGTCCGTCTGATGTTTATCATGTTCATGATGTTCTACTGTAATGAACGTAGCTTTTTAATAAGTTGGGGAAATTCCCGACATTTAAAAAAATATCCGTTTACATGCCAAGGTTGTTTGCATTGTAATAATGTACAGGGATACTTCAGATTTAAAAACGCTGATTTGTTAGGTGATGTTTTCTCATTAAAATCATACAATTTCCTATTAATTCAATAGAACGAACGGACGCACACTAGGGATTACCAATATGGCGGGCGCGGCGGCTTCAATTTAATGACGTCATGAGCAATCCAGTGCTGTGTCTGAAATCGCTACATCGTTCACAGATCATTCATCTCCTTCACTAATCCCTATATAGTGAATAGCAGTTGAGTGGACTATAATCAGAAAGGAGTGAAGGAAATAAGTGAATGGATTCGGGCGGTGACCTGTTTTTATGACGGTGACGTATACACTGCGCGTGAGACTTTGGAGCGGTTGCAAAAACATCGTTCACATATGCAATTTTATATTACACAGTATATACTATAAATCATTACAATAACACTCAAATTACTTTATTGTAATTATACATACCACCCCGTCCCCCCGTCAGCTTTGTGTTTTCCATTGAATGGTATATTATTTATTTGTTTTGTAATGCTTTTATGTTCATAATCATATTATTAAAATACTGAGAACAAAAATAATCACGTTAACGCGTTCATAATTTTATGTAATTATTTTTTTTTAGTATCCTGAAACTCTCTCGAGCAGTGTTTTGAGCTCAGATAAGATAATGGTCGAAAAGCGCCCTCAGGCGACCGTTAATTTTACATCAGAATGAATACGCTACGGTACCTACAGGTGATTAACGAACATTTTTTAAATTAGCCACCAAATTATCATCATTTTTGTAAGTTAACAACGATGCCACCTCAGTAAATTAGTAAAATATTCAAACTGAGTTATTGCCAACATAACTATTTTAATATAAATGATTGTATGAAATAAACGTAACAGAAATGATGTAAACGTCAAATCATTCAAACTCGCTCGCTCCTGCTCTCTCTTCCAGCTCGACGCTTCTCCGCATTGGATTGTGGGAAATAGTGCTTCAGCGAGTGTACATCGGTTGTACACTTGAAATCTCGAATGAATTGTGGGTAAAAGTAGTGAACGAATGTAGGGAATGAAGTCGTTCACTCAGAATTCGGACAGCACTACAAAATGGCTGACACCTGATATAGTGCACTATATAGTGGTAGGGAGCGGTTTCGGACACAGCACTATATTATAGATCAGTGCAGTGAACCGAATTTCCGATATATTTCACGTTTTTGCTGGTGATGTCACTAGAGTCTGATGTCATCGAGGTGCGCATGGCATATTGAAACGGAAGTTTTACGATACTTTCTGCTGTTGTGTGAAAAAGTATTATTTCACCTCCATATCAGACATATTTATATGTTATATATTTGAATGTATTATATATGAATAATATTTGGGCATCATGATCTTCAGGTATGTTTGATGAATTCAGAATGAAACGCTGTTTTTGACAGACGAGTGCGTAGTTTCTCTGTACTGAAGGCCCTGATGTATCCGGTGTTTGGCCTGGTTTGTTTTGATCCTCAACTGCTTTATTAAACAGCATTGACAGCATTAATGGGTTTCATCAGCATGAAAATAACTGTATTTATGTAAAGGTGTTTTGATTTAAAAATGTAGTATTAGCATTTGTTTTGACAATTGTTTGTAATTCGTTGTTTTGTGCAGTTTGTTTTTACTTGATGGTATTTTCCTATTGTCTCAGTGCATTGAAGATAAGTTTTGAGTGAAAATTCCTGCTTATTTACTGAATGAATTAATATTTAGAGATGAGTTTAGTATGTAAAGGAAGATGATGATGATTGCAACATCCAATATAATATTAAGGGGAATAAATGGAAACATTTGCTGATTTAGATCTGCGCCCCGTTCTGAAGGATCACCAAAAGTGTCTCACTTTAACTTTAAACCTTAAAATAAAAACAGTATAACTTAGATCTAAATTAACCAGTGTTTTCTGTTTTCTGCAGTTGCTGATGCTTCATCTGTGTGTTTGCAGTGCTGGTAAATAAAGGTGAGCAAGAAGCAAACTACATTTGAAAGATTAATTAATGCTTCATGTGTAAACTGTGTGTTTAAAGTCTGTGTGATTTCAGTGTGTCTGCAGGTCACAGTAGAGGGTTTTGTTGGTGGTTCTGTCGTTCGCTGTGTTCTTCAGCTCAACATGATCCTAAACCTCAGGACATTAATGTGTATTGGCTATATATGGCCCACACAAATGTGTTTTTTTGATATAATCAAGGGTGAAGATTCAGAGCACAAGACCAGCGGTACAATCAGAACTAAAACCTTCCCCTGATGAGTATCTGAGAGGAAACTTCTCCCTTAAACTCGTCAATCTTCAACACACTGATGCAGGAAAATACACCTGTCTCATCACACACTCATCTGAACATCAGAGACTGTACAGCTGATCCTCAAAGGTGTGTGAAACTGGTTGATTAATGTATGATGTTTTTAATTACAATATTTAAATAAAATCTGAATACGTGTTTAACCAAATATATTGTCCAGTCCTGAATGCTGCTGTATGTAAATGTTAGACGGATCTGTTGTGTTTATGACAGTGTAATAATGTGTGTCTGTTCTCACTGTTCTGTTGCAGAATCAACAACAGAGAAAGGAAATAAAACCAAGTAGAAACGGATCCAGATGTGGTGAAATTATCATCTTTGCACTGGGGTTACATTGCAGTACCTGTATTATTAATAATAGTGTTTATTATTGCTGGTTTTCATCATGTATAACTAATAGAAAAAAGACCTCAAGCTCGCTCTTCAGCCACGACTGAAGAACAAACAACAGCAACATAAAACAGATCTAAAAGTTTCATTTTTTTCACTTTCTCTGACAGTTAGAATAGTTACATTTAGTTTAAATCGTTACATCTTTTATTGGTTTCCTTCTGGTGTAAAAAACAGCTAGTGTATAAGACAGTGTTTTGTTCTTTTATTTTATTGCCACATGTAGTTTTTTTTTTTTTTTTTTTTTTTTTTTTGTATAGCAGAATAAGATCTTGACACTTTTTTATATTTCAGTGATGTCTGAATCTGACAGTATGTTGTCCTAACATTTCAGTATCACAGGTGCTCTTTCTAGTTGTGTTTGACAGAATACATGTATAGTTCTTTCTGTATTATTTTATATTTGTTAAATTTGTTTCTGCATCATTCACCAGATCTGATTCATTATTTCATGATAACACATCAGTTTTTTTTTCTGTGTATGTACAGATAAAACAGATAAAGATGTTGCTCAGGGTTTAGATCTGTTACACAGCTCTGCAGACTGATGTCAACAGAAGAGCACAATATTTGCTTCATGCACTATTTAAACGAAGTTGAGATCTACTAGTTATAATGTGTGTGTTCATGGTAAATGCATGAGATTTCATGAGCGCGGGTGAAAAGATCTTTAGATCTCTTAAAATATACTGCAGTATTCTCAGGTATTCAGAGCTTAAGAAACTTGTGGTTCATTGTATGTGGATGATCTCAACGGTTTAAACACTCAATAAATTGTGCAGATGAAAAAATGCCCTCTGTTGTGTTCACTGATCATATTTCTAAACCAATTTCAGACTATAAATCTTAATGCCTTCAACTAAAGTCCTGAATCAACTATTGTGCTACTTTTTTATAAGTCACTGTAGTTTCTCATTTGATCTGTGTATTTTGTTAATGGCTACCTAGCTGTGAAATTAGTCGACAGACCCTCTGTGTGAGCTGTGCTTTGTTTGAATGGACATTACTGAAGGCATTGATCATTCTTACAGTAAACAAAACACATTTCCAGGAGTAGATTGAGTTTATCTGCTTAATTCTACAGATGTGTGGGTAAATAATCTTTTCTTTTGCCAGTTTTGATGGAAAGCATCATGAAAGCCTCTCTTCTCCTTCTCTTACTCAAGACATCATCATGTTGCTCCAAAACCCAGTAAGTCTTAGTTTTTAGTGTCTTAAGGATGCACAAGACATTATATATTCAAGTCCATTTTTGTTGGGTGGGCACATTTCTTATATTATTAGTTTAATGTTGGATGCTTTAGTTTACTCAGATTTAAGATGAAGCTTATAGTTTTTGCTTTTAGACCTCTAGTATTTGACTTATGTCTGATGTATGTGATTCAGTTGAAAATAATTTCCCTGCTTGACTGGTAACAAATTTGTGTTGGTATTTTTATTTAATTTTTTCACTAAAGCGTATTAGACACTTCATAAAAAACAGTAACTGTCTTTTTTTTCTTCTTCTTTCCCCTCAGGCTTATATATTAAAATATTAATAATCATGACATATTTTCAATCAAAATATGTCTTATCTCAGGCATACAGTACATATCCCATGCCGTGAACGACTTTCAAAATATTTATTAAGAAATGTTTAATATGTTTATCATGTAATATGTTTTAAGTCATTTGTAACATCACATGGAATTGATATTAAAGATATAGATATTGTACTTTCAAAGTCATGATATCATAGAGATTTTACCCTCGTCTGTTTTGGCTCACTGTGTGTATTAGTCATATCTCATCGTCACGTCGTCGAGTTGGTAAACTGTTATTCTAACCAGTGAAGACAAAAACTTTTTTTTTTGATTTGTCTGAAGTGCTTTGCCTACCTATAAATACATATGAACTCGATGTAGTAACTATCAGTATGGGCACTATTTTATAGCATTCTAGATACTGTTGCTCCCCTCAGGTTAAAAAAGAGAAAATGGTGTTTTGACCAGAGGTGGACAGTACATTAAGCACACTTTTTGAGTATCTGTGCCTACTTTACTTGAGTATTCTTTTTTTCTGAAAAATTATGACTATAACTGAAAGACAAATATCATACTTTTCACTACACTACATTTCTAAGGTCCCGAAGTAGAAAGTTTTGAGAGTCAGTGGGTGATTTTTTTTTTTCTATTATTTGTTGTGTTTTTTTTTTTTGAGAGTCTATCAGTTATCACTCTTGTGGGGTTACGTGAAGTGATTTCTCAGCATTTTTTGAACACTGGCCAGTTTGAATAATATGTGTATATTTACAATTAAATGTTAAACCTTATTGTTGTGGTACAGGTATTAGACATACTGTCTGATTTTCCTAAATTGTGTGTAAACTGAAAATAATACCTACAATACCACAAAAGAAATGTTGTGAGTCTCCTAACAAAACACAATAAATGTCTGACTTGAAGCAGCCCTGCGCAGACTCTTCTGTGATGACATCAAAGTACAGTGAGAACCAATAGAGCATTTTTTTTATTTTTGTTTTGATAAATCAAGTTTTTTTTTTTTTTTTTTTTTTTAAGCAGCATTGATGTTGTATAGTTATACAGCTACAGTTGTGTTACTGGGTTTTAAAGCAGGTTTGATTATTTTTTTCTTATCAGTCTGTATTTACAGTAATTTAACTATCCACTCGGTTCACGTAGATGTGTGACTGATTAGAGTTGTGTGAGATCACTACCATGCTGCTTCTCTGGAGGTGGGTTGGGGTGTTAAATAATAATAATAATAATTATAATAATAATAATTCTCAACTCACTTGTTTTGTTTCTATAGGTTTTTAACATACTATAAGCTTTTTATTCCAAATATACTGCATGCTTATCAGTGTATTTAGTAGATGTAATGTATTGTAAGTTGTTTTAGAGACATAAGGTATTAAACATATTACATACAACAATAATAAAACAGTGCATTGACATAAAAAAAGGAAATATACTTTTAAAAGCAAGAACTTCTGTACTTTTACTTAAGTTAAAATCTGTCTTAAAACTTTCCCTTGTAATGGAGTAATATTTGACCAGCAGTGTCTGTACTTTCACTCAAGTAATGGAGTTTGTGTACTTTGTCCACCTCTGCTTTTGACCTGTGACCGTGTTTATATCTCCAGCATCCTGAAGCTGAGTGTCACCACAGTAACTCCACGCCTGAGTGAAAGTAGTAACATTAAACATCAGCTGACACGCAAACTAAATGACACGTAATATGTATTTGAGAACCAGTCTGATCACTCTGAGAACAAACTTCCGTGTACATATAATATACATATACAATAAAATTATATAGTATATACAATACAAACTGCTCTGCTTTTGCATGTCAGGTATTTGTTGGATGAATATTATGTCAAACTAAAGACAAATACTAACATGATAACAATGAAAGGAATATATAAGAAATGTGTAACAAAAAGGTTGATTTGATTAAACCAAGGAAGCACACTAAACTACAGATATATGCTGATATGACTATAAACCAATCTGAATAAAATTTGAATGTCAAATTCATTTAAAGGTTGTGTTTGACCCGTTTGTTTTTCTCTTTCAGGTTCTTTGCAAGTGAAATTGAGACGTCACTGAAAGATCTGCATTCTTGTCATGATCCAGCAGTGACGATAACTGAAGGCCAAACATGAGTGTACTAAAGACACAATGACTGTTTAAATACGTGCAGAAATAACATTATATGTGTGTGTGTGTTGTGTGTGTGTGTTTGTAAACATGTACAGTACTGAATAAGTATGACACAAGCCAGTAATCTTATTAAATAACATGACTTTAATTTTCAATGTTCAGTGGTATAAATGTTAAATGTAAACTGATTATAAGTGTTACAATTCTTGAAGAAGTGTTTAGTGTCTTAAAGTGCCTTCAGTTTGGTGATTGTTCTGTGAGCAGTAATGATCAGGCATAGTGGGTCTAGAGAGCCTCTAGTGGTGAAGTGTGCTGTAGGTTGAGGGTGTGACAGTGACTGAAGGAGGCTGGGATGGTTATTCTCTCAAATGACCTCTATTTAATTTTAGTTGTTAATCTCTGTTAAAATCTGCTATAAACCTCACTGTATGAGTAGTTAACAAATCAAACACAAGGTAATGAAGAACAAATTTTCTTAAAATTATTTCATAATGTTGTAAAAAAAAGAGTGCCTTGAGCTTCCAAACACATGATATTAAATGACATGTAATAAACTCACACAGAACTAAGATCCTGGTGTTGTTGTCTTCAGTATCCACATTACAAAGCCTTGCAAGATCAAAACATACAGATACCTTCACTTCAAAATGTTGACCATTTAAAAAACCTAAAGTTTTTAACAAGCTGAAGTTTCAATGTCAGTGCACTAAAACAGGAAGTAATTCTGAACTTTCATGAATGACCTCGGAGGAAAGAAGAGCATTGCTTTTTCCAAATTTGTATTTATTTATTTTTTGACTATTCCATTATAATGCAAAAATGTATTGCAGTGTGTAGATAATTATATATTTAAATGTGTTTATATTATATATTTATAAGTGGTCATGGTTATTTCTCTTTCAGTTTGCTGAAATGGTTTTGTTGAAGCGTCTCTTGTCTGACCGTGAAGCTTGTCTCTTCTACAGAACAGTCAGAGAAAAGTAATGATTTCTGAAAGTTCAAATATTAATAAATAATGTTATTGAATGTACTTCATTTTTGCTTTGAAATGAATAAACCATTTTTTGTAAATAAACCGGAACTTACTTCTGGTGGAAGCCACTTGGGGTCGCAGTTTTTATTTTTATTTTTCTTACCTTTTCCAATAAAGGTCAAGTATGAATATTTAATAAAAGAGCTTTGAAAGTTTATTAACTATATTCAAAGCAATATAAATCTTGTTTGAAGATTATTTTAATGAATTAAATGTGTAGATACTGCAGGGTACAGTAGACAAAGCAGACAAAACAATGCTGCTTTTTCCATTTGAGTTTAAGATAACTGTGAGAACTGTCTGAGACACATAAAGACACTGGTGCTCGGTTAATAAACCTCCACTCTACACAAAGGTGAGAGACCCTGTTTGTATTTGGCTGTCAAGTGACCAAGTGACCAACCAATGGAACATATTTATGGTTTTAGTTAGTGCTGCAGTTGAGTTTAACCGCACTGTAGTCTAGTTACACTGTGTAGATATTTGATTAATACAAAACTACATAACAAATATATATGCACTGAACAAAATTATAAATGCAACATTTTGTTTTTTTGCCCACCTATTTTTTCACGAGCTGAAACTCAAAGATCAAATACTTTTTATATGTACACAAAAGGCCTATTTCTCTCAAATATTGTTCACAAATCTGTCTAAATCTGTGTTAGTGAGCACTTCTCCTTTGCCGAGATAATCCATCCACCTCACAGGTGTGGCATATCAAGATGCTGATTAGACAGCATGATTATTGCACAGGTGTGCCTTAGGCTGGCCACAGTAAAAGGCCACACTTAAAATGTGCAGTTTTATCACACACCCCAATGCCAAAGATGCCGCAAGCGTGCACTTGGCATGCTGACTGCAGGAATGTCCACCAGAGCTGTTGCCCGTGAATTGAGTGTTCATTTCTCTACCATAAGCCATCTCCAAAGGCATTTCAGAGAATTTGGAGCCTAGGACCTCCACATCCAGCATCGTCACCTCCAAGATCATCTGAGACCAGCCACCCGGACAGCTGCTGCAACAATCAGTTTGCATAACTGAATTTCTGCACAATCTGTCAGAAACCATCTCAGGGAGCTCATCTGCATGCTTGTCGTCCTCATCGGGGTCTCGACCTGACTGCAGTTCGTCGTAATAACCAATTTGAGTGGGCAAATGCTCACATTCGATGGCAGCTGGCACTTTGGAGAGGTGTTCTCTTCACGGATGAATCCCAGTTTGCACTGTACAGGGCAGATGGCAGACAGCGTGCATGGCGTCGTGTGGGTGAGTGGTTTGCTGATGTCAATGTTGTAAATAGGCCTTTTGTGTACATAGAAAAAGTCTTAGATCTTTGAGTTCAGCTCATGAAAAATGGGGGCAAAAACAAGAGTGTTTATATATTTATCCAATAAACAAAACAACTTCATGACTGCAACAGCAGCATAAGGTTTCGTTCATATCACAGGGTCGAAGACGTGACCTGCTTTGATTTTGTTCTTGAGACTGTCAAAAAAATACATACCTATAATAAATAGTCATGAATCCGTCACTCTACTTATATCTCTATTTAAAGTCACTTGACAATAAATTTGCCTTTTTTAAATTTCATGTCATATAATATTTATTTTACTAAACGTCACTCTACTTATATCCACTTTGGTGGCTGAACAAAAAAAAGGCTTGACACTCACTTTCCAAAATTATCCCTTTGTCCACAGGGTAGATTTCCAAACTGAAATAATATTTATTACAAAAAACTATGTTTATACAAAATCAAAAAATCAAACTCTCATATAAATAAAGGATTGAAAAGATACAACGTGGATTGAATCAATCTGTTTCCTATGTAGTCAGGCAGTGAGGTCAAAGACTGTTACTTCCGGTTCTGGCCATGCCCTCAAGTGATGTCACAGGTCCTTTATTCCCATCTCCTGCTTTAACCCCTAGGTGGTGCCAACTCACATAACATTGGGTGCAATAGTTAATTATTTAACAAACAAAAATAAACCTTATTTTAGCTCCTACTTATATTTTTTTTTAAGCTCTAGTTTGTTCTAGATGATGTGACTTTTGCCAGGAGATTTCCAAAGTAAATAAATAAATAATTTTCAGTTAGGTACAAACAAATAGAAATCCTGAGACATATGAAGAAATACACACTGACATGTCAATATTAAGTGAAGCTTGATAACAGAAGGAAAATATACCAATTATATTTTCAATAATTTTGTAGCCAAGACTATGTGTCCATATAAAAACTGACTTTAGTAAGAAGTGTGATAACCAGTATCCAAAATACTCATGAAATTACACCGAAAGAATATGTTCTTGACTCAAACTAAATATTTGAATAAAAATTTTATATATTCACACAGGTGCTCTTTGTTGCTGAATATTGTCCATGTTAGTGAACTGAAAGAGCATCAATAAAAAACAATATTAACATTCAGCTGCAGTCGATTTAAATGAATCCAAAAAAAAAAAAAAAAGCTACAATATTTTGTTGGGATGACAGTTTGAATCCTTAAAACATACAGTAATGACATTTAGCAATAAATACATAAATAAAGAAGGCTATTTCTTAATATTTACCTCATTGTGCCTTGAATTGGTTTGGATCTTGAGGCTGATATATTACTTTTGTCTGTAGATCAGCATTATAAACGTGTTTTTTCCAACCGCTCTGTTTTTCCAGCAGCAAAAACTAAGAATGTAACAGCAAATTATTTAATAATGCTTATATTATTTTTTAAAATGGTAAAAATAGATATGAAGACAAACACACACAGAGAACAACATTATATTGATATTTTTACACTACATTTATGCATTTAGCAGATGGTTTTCTCCACAGTGACTTACAGTGCATTCAGACTAACATGTTTTTACCTAACATGGTTTCCCAGGGATTTGAACCAACTTCCTTTTGCGCTGCTAACGCAATGCTCTACCACTGAGCCACACTAATCACTAATGTGCATTTACCTTGATAATTTTTAGAACAATAAAAAATTAAGCAGAAACCCGAAGATCCCAGCAGATATGATGATAATAATCTGCCATTGTGTTTGATTCTGATCAATAAACTCCTCCAGCACTGTGTGACTGTGACACTCGGTTACAAGAGTTGATTCTGTAAAGAAAGTGTGATATGAATTTAATATCTATAACATATTCATCTCTGTGTGGAGCAACCAATGTGAGAGTTCATTGTGATTTTCCTGAGTAAATGTTACAGTTACAGCCGTCAGTCTCTGTAGATAACTCATCATTAATTTGTCTTGATCACTGAATGAATAAATGAACTCACCAGTGAAGTATATTCTGGTGCTGTTGCTGAGTTTTGGAGGTGTTTCTGTGTTCATACAGTAATAAACTCCTAATTCATCAGCAGTCACATTATTAATAACCAGACGATGTTTAAACTGCACTGAATATTTGTTTCTGAATGTTTTATTAAAGTAAAAAGGTGAATTTGGTGCTGTGAATGATCTTAGAATCACTGTCGGAGGATCTGGTGTTTTCAGTAAAATCCAATAAACCTCATTTTCATCAAGATCACAGTTTATGATCACATTTGATCCCAGATCAGTCAGTAGATCTGAAACTGCAGCTTTAATACAGATTAATATATCTATAAAATAAAAAAAAAAATAAAAAAAAATATATATATATATAAAATAAACATGCATCATAATTAAGATTACCTGCTCACAACCACAGTAAAACTTAAAACAATTCATGACCATTTGAAGTTTATAACCAGCATCTTCATGTTGTTGTGATTAAAACACTTCAGAATGAAATCTGCTTCCCTCTCCACACAACAGTTAAGATGAATCTACTGCAGCTCTGAAAAAAAGACAGGAAGAAGAAAAAAAAAAAACCTTCAACTTCAGAGGAAGTCTAAGTCAAGTTTATTTTGACCACACTGTACACACCTCAACACTTAATGCCCACCATCTTCACTTCATCAGGAAATTATTCTGTGCATTGTTGTTTATAGCTAGCCCTTTCTTTGCTATAAAACCTTGTTAACCACATGAATGTGACGTGTGTTTCTTAAAACTGACTGCAGAGAAACATCCACTGATTCTGGAGCTGTTACTGTCACACAGAACTTCAGGACTGATTCTGTGGAGTCTCAGGAGGCCTGTTGAACAAACTCACAGTTCTCTCAAAGTCACTAATTCTCTATATGACTTGATAAAACACGTCTTTCACTTCCTGCATTTATTTCGATCACACCACAAGATGACACTGTGCCCTCAAAGCTCCACCCTTCCTTGACTAAGCAGCATTTAGAGCTGGACTTCTTTCTGAAGGAAAACACGACCCCCTCTTTACCATCTGGCCAAAGAAAATAATAATATAAACAAATAAATCTGAAAATAAATACATTTAGACATACAAATGTTGACATGATACACAAATAAATAAAATAAAAAATACATTTATTTTTTGTAGAATTTTCATGTTTATTTTTGTATGTATTATGTATTTAGGCAGCTTTGGCATTTAACATTTATTAAGTTTAGTTGTCACAACAAGGTACTCTAGACCTTGTTAGTTTGGGTCTGGCAAAATATTTTATTTTTTTATTTTTTGCAAAAATGCTTCTTGCACGTTTCCTAGATTCAAAGTGAAATGTTCACTGAGTGGATCTAGAAATTGTTATTTTTTTTCTGGGAAGATGTTTTATGTGACTAAATGTTTTATTACACTGTATCACGCACTTTTTTTTTTTTTGTGGAAATGATTGTTTGATGTTTCATAGATTTTGAGTGAAATTTTCACTGAGTGGCACTAAAATGTTTGTGTTTAATAAATTTTATGTGCATTTACAAACACATTCACTAAGCAGCCATACCATTTTACCTTGTTTTTACACAGCTCTTTGCTCTTTTGTCGAGCTGTGTTTCAAGTGCTCCACAACAGCATGGCCATTTCTGACTTTCTCTTCAATGGTTCAGCATCTTTACCAGAAATTTACAGTAATGCAAAAACATTGAATGATGTCATCATGTGACACAAACTAAATGAGTCAAAACTTAAAGTATTTATTTAAGAACCTGACTGATGTTGCAGATGTGGTGGGGAAGCCCATTACTTTCCCTAATAATTATGTGGGTCGTAAGCCAATTGGCTGTCATTATGGGGATATAAAGGGCGGTAGACCTGTGCTTGAGGTTAGCGTCATTAACGTCACTAATGCGTCGCGAACGCTGTACTGTGGCTGCTTCCCGCATCAGGTGTGGACATTGGAGAGAGTAAGCTCCGATTGCATGATTGCCTTTCCCTCGCGTATCGTTCGAATCAGCTGTTCTGTTTCTCGTGCGGGTCTCGCACTGCTGCTGTGGCTGCCGTTGTTGTGTGTGACTATGCATACATCAGATGCGTCATCGGTATGTCTAATAGGCGTTTGCTAAGTTGGGTGAGGGGTTAACGTATAATAGTAGTATTAAATGGTAACATTCTGTTTTTATTTCAGGGCTCCCCTTGAAATATTGAAAGTGTTGACTGCTAGTCCGGGCGCGTTTCACGTCCTGCCCACGGATAACACTGCTGTTTTGTTTTGTGTTGATTTTGTTTTATAGTTTTTGTTTTGTTTGTCTTTATTTATATTTGGTTAAAAGTGATGCTCTCTGCTCTTCTTTGTCTTCGTATTTTCTAATAGTTTTGTGTATTTTTTAGTTGATTCCTATTTTGCAAAGAACCTTATCTTTCGTTTTTGGGTTTATTTTGCAGCTCATCATTTTGTTGGCTGTTTTGATTAATTGTATATTTTGTTAAATGTGATCTTTTTCTCCTTTTGTATTTTTCTAGCTGTATTTTTTGTTTTGCTGTTTTCTTTTTTTTGTAAACCGTTAAAAACCAACTGTTTCTATTGTGCATCTTCTTGATTTTTTTTTTGAACTTATTCGTTGTT
This sequence comes from Cyprinus carpio, assembly GCF_018340385.1. Taxonomy (NCBI): domain Eukaryota; kingdom Metazoa; phylum Chordata; class Actinopteri; order Cypriniformes; family Cyprinidae; genus Cyprinus; species Cyprinus carpio. The sequence goes on from NC_056592.1 coordinate 24,544,646, forward strand.
ATGTGAGGGCAAATAGGCCTTGTCCATTTCTTTTGCAGTTTGGTTAATTCTTATTGTTTGTGTTTTATCAATTAGTTTAAATTAACATGAGGGCAGTTCAGTGTCCTGTTTAATAATTTTTGTGTGTATCTTAGTGATTCTTTATTGAGATTGCTCTGTTTTTGTGTCACAGGATCTGGGTGCCAAAGGCAGGGAGGCCGGCTCTATTCCCTTCTAGTGGTGGTGGTGTTATTCACAGTGTGCTGTGTCCATCGGTGGAAAGTGGTGTGTGTGTGTTTGCGTGCACTGGTAAAAGGAATGATTTCTGACAGCCTGACCCTGCTGGTAAGCCCCAGTTAGCTGGTGTTCCTGTGACATTCGTAGAGCTAAACTCTTATGATGCGCTGTGCTTTGGCTGAGGCCGATATGTTTTAATGATTGTTTTAAAGGGACTTTGATTTAATAAAGTAAACTGTTTTGTATTGTTGCCCATGTCTCTGAGCGTTTATTTGGTGGACGAACTTGCGTGTCCTTTAGAGGGACCAATTTCTCTGGGTGGGATTTCCAGAGTGGCGTAGTTTGGCAAAATTATCCTCTACATACACCCGTGGGTTGCCACACTGATATCTGCTGATATGTACATAAACACACATTAATGAAATTTAAATGTCTGTATGTTTGACCATTTTGTTTTCTCTCTCTTACAGTTTCTCTTCAGGTCATAAATGAGGGTGTAACCGGAAGATCTGCATTTATGTCATTCTCTCACAGTGACCACAAAAGATAAAAATAGTAAGGTAGTTGCTGTTATTTTGTTTCTTGCTAAAACTGAATGTTTTAAGAAAAATGTTGAGGTTGCAGCTTGGTTTTAGGTTCTCTCTCTCGCTCGCTCTCTCTCATTTAATGCCTTTATCTGTATACCACTAAACTCACTTATCACGTACTGAACACTATTTCCACTCTACAGCATCAGCGAGCCTAGTGAACTGCTTAGGCTGCCCTTTACTGGGAGAAGCTGACTTTTACAAGAATAACACTCTTTTAAAAACAACAGTATTATCATTTAATGTCACAGTAGTTTCCTTAAGACATGACAGTGTATTGAGACACAATGAGTGGGAATATATAAGACATTATTCAGAAAAATGATTCACTTGATCCAGAATACAATTTTTTTTTTTTTCCAGAAGAATTTAGAAAGAGAAACTTCAGCCGCATACTCACGTAAGTTTGAGTATTTTACCTCATTTGATTAACTGCTGTTCATTTCACTTAATAGGATCAAATGGCACATCAGATGTAAGGAAAAGACCAGCTTTATTTTTTATTATTATATATCCAAATTAATTATTGTTCAGTGAACTTTTTCACAGTATTTTGTAGTCTAACAAATGAAAAAAAACTTTCATCATTTCTTTTATTGATGAACTAAAGACAGATTATTCAAGAAAACTGAGATCAGAAACATTTTTATTATTACTAATGATAAATTCAGTAGAAGTAGAAGTCACAAGAGTCATGTAAAAATTATGTAATAGTCAATTTGTGTCTCAAGAATCTTGGACGAATATCTAGAGTGCAGTTCTTTCATTCTGTTTTTAATTGATTAATTTATTAATAGAAAAAATGAGTCTTACAACATGTTTCTACAGACATACAGTTACCGTTGCTGGTGGGTTAATCAAGGCGCACGATGAAGGATATAACAAACAGGCTTTTTATGATCCACGGGAGAGAAAAGGGCACATCCAATAGTATATAACATTAACACTAAACAATCACGTAAGCCTCAACAATAGCGGACCCGGAGGAACTAAAACAAACAGGGCTTTTAAACACCAGGAAAGTAATCAGAGGAGTGGAAACAGGTGGGGATTAAACAATTAACAAAACGAGGAATGGAACATGACCAATTAGGGATAACACAAAAGGAACAGAAAGTCCATGACTGTGACATTAACAAAACGAGGAATGGAACATGGAGAATTATTGATATAACAAATGGAATGTAGAGTAAATTAATGTGATAAGAAAGAAAAGAAAAATAAAGAAAATAATTATTAACAACAATCATTTCTTCCTTTTTAGCAACAGATTCAAGATCTTTTAACTTTATCTATCTATATCTATATATATATATATATAATATATATATATATATATACACACACATGTGTGTGTGTGTGTGTGTACCATCAGACCAAAATTACTGTTAAATATTGAGTTATTACAAAAAGTGAAGTTATTGTTGTCGTTTATGAATTTTGATAACGATACATTGCATGGGTAAATTTAGTGAATATTTTAAAGGGTACATCTTTAATCTCGAGTGTGTTTCTGATCATTTCGCCTGGTAACGGTTGACGACACTCACGTCTTACTTACGTACTTACGTACACTTGACGTCTGACGTCATCTGTAGAACTACGCATGTCACGTTGAGCCGGAAGAGTTGGAAAAGTAGTATTTCACTAATTTCAGAAAGATTTATGAGCAATATACTCAAATAAATCATACAGTATATTGGTAATATTGAACCAGCACCATGATCAGGTATGTTTGATGAATTCTGAATGAAGCGCTGTTTGGAGAAACTCGTACTTCTCGGAAATGAAAAGCTGATGTAGCTTGTTGCTCGTGTTTGTGTTTGGCCTGCTGTGTCTGGGTTGACAAAATGCTTCATTTAAACTAGAATTAAAAACTGGAAAACTCTTAACCATCATGAATACATTAAACAAAATATTATAAACCTGATTATAACGTTGATCTGCTGTAACTGTTATTTTGATTTAGTTGTTAGCATTTTGTATCATATTTTGTCTCATGTTTGTGTTTTATGTGTAGTTTAGTTGATAGTAGTTTCATGATTTGCTCAGTCTTACAGTGAAATCAAGGTTTTACCAGTAGAGTAAAACAGGTGAAGACTGTCCTCTTCAAAAACATTTACTGCCAAATTGTAACAATATAGCATGTATTGACATGGGAGAGACACTCCACCCTATCTTACATTAATTATGTGTGTTATGTGAGAATCAAACATATTATGTTGGTGTTGCTTGAATTCAAGTATGCTATTCAAGAGCTAATAATGAAGTTAAAGAGACTTTTTCTGTTTCTGCAGCTGCTGCTTCATCTGTGTATTTGCTGTGCTGATAAACAAAGGTGAAAACAAAAACTATATTTAATAGTTAAAATTCATACAACATGTATAAATGTCAGACTGTGTTTACAGTTAAAGTCTGTGTGATTTCAGTGTGTCTGCAGGTCACAGTAGAGGGTTTTATTGGTGGTTCTGTTGTGCTGCCGTGTTCTTCAGATAAACATGATCATAAACTTCAAGACATTGATGTGTTTTGGAGACACAATGGCAGCAAGATCGTATTTGATATAATTCCACACAGTAATGCACCAGTGACACAGGATCCAGAGTACAAGAACAGAGTTGAATCTTTCCCTCAGGAGTATCTGAGAGGAAACTTCTCCATCAAACTGAACAATCTTCAACACACTGATGCAGGACAATACATCTGTTACATCTCACACTCATCTGAATATCAGACTGTAAAGCTGATCATCAATGGTATGTGAAACTAGTTGAATTAGTGCATGAATGTTTTAATTTAAATTTGTTTGCTTCAAATTCTAAATTCTGCAAGTGTTTGATCCAATATCTGAAGTTCACCAGTGATGCTCCAGTCTCAATGCTGATGTATATAAATTATAGATGGATCCTTTATCACGATGAGGTAATGGTTTCGGTAAAATTTTTATTTTTATTATTATTGTTTTTTCTTTTTTCAGGATCAATATCCACTGAACGAGGAACAGAACAGGAGGAAATTGTGCCATCACTGCCTTTGCTCTTGGTTTGCATTATATTACCTGTGATGTTATTTGTAGTGGTTGTTATTTTTATTGCAGTTTTCTGGAGAAAAAAGCACTCAATCAGCAGGGCAGCTGGAAACGGTGTGAGTTCAGCCACTCCTGAGGATGTGAGCCCTTGTGCACAATTTAAACCAGCAGTCGGTAAATGAAAAACTGCACTTTTATGCAGCAACTGCTTGAGCTTTTGCATTAAAAATGGAGTCAGAGGAGGTTGGTGCTTTCATTGTTGTTGCCGCAGCTTCAGGTAGAAAAATAGAAATAAAGTCCAGTAAGTAAAGGATTTGTTTGAAGAACAGAAAACAGCTAGAATGAGTGTGTTTCTGTATCTTCCTTATGTTCACTCTATAAGGCTACCTAGCAATCTCTAGTGATGTGGCCTTTCATGGTTTTGGAATTCAAGTCAATTCCCAAAAAATTATCAGGAGCTTGCAAGGTGCTCTACTTATTCATAAATCAATATTGTAATTAGTCTACAGCTGTTTTTGCAGGAAACGTCATTCTTCAACAAGTCATATCTGTAAAGGAGAGAAGGTCTCATAAGTTGCTTGAAGGCTTAAAAAATGACCTTAAACTGATATGAATTTTCAAGCACAAAAGGGAAAGCAACTATAGTGAATCATTGGCTTGGCTTGGAAAAATGTTTAGTTTGCATAACATCACATTTGCTGTGCATTTAGATTCTTAAAACAATGTTTATGTTGGTAACATTGCCTAAATAGCCTTATAACAACAGCACCATATAAACTACTTACCTGGTCATATAACATTTTTATGAATATCCATCTTTATTTCAATATTTATTTTTTTCAGGAGTGTTAGATATTTTGATGTTGTAAGCAACATTCACACTGATAAGACAATCGCCTGTAACCATGGGCTCAGTTTGTTGGCCCATTTCTGCCTTATAAGAACAATGTTTTTAAAAGCTACAATGTTGCTTTAATAGCTATTTTTATATTTTCCTTTTGTACCATTTGTCATTTCTTATTAATTTTATGTCTCAAGCCCTTTTAGTTACTAGTGTGTATGAAGTGTGTCCTATTTAAATAACATTGCCTTGCCTCTTGACTTTGTAAGTTAGAAAGTTACTTTTTTGGCTGCAGTTGTAAGACAGATAAGCCTGTCAATTATGCCAGTAAACATTTATATTGAACATGTTTTATTTGTAAGAGCTGTTAAGTATATTTTAAATGTACTACAATGTTCTCAGGTATATACATTGAAAATGAGGACCATTGCGTTTCACAGTATGTAGACAAGCTCTTTTGTTCAAGACCCAATAAAATCATGTAAATAAAATCGAATCTGTCAAAGTTGTTTGGATATTTCTAATCTTATGTGAATTCAGAAGCTGAGGTAACACCTGAGTAGTTTAGTTTAACAGACAATGTTGTGATTTCAAGGAGTTTTGTGGTTAAAGAACACAATATGGATGCTGTCCATTTTCATCAAGAATGCTTGTGTAAAAGACTGAGGTCCTGTCCATGAGTCCAGCTTTACCGGTTTGTTTAACTTTCGTTGTTTGTCAGTCACAAGTGAATGGGGGCTTGGGGCAGAAACTACACCAAAATCACTAAAAATGACCCAAGTGCACAAGAAATGGGGTAAAAGGGTCTCTGTAATCAGATTAAATTTTTTATTTTTTTTTAATGTATTTATAACATGATACAGTAAATATCACACAAGCAATAGTGTTGTTTTTCTAAAAATCAACATGATCACAAATGTGATATTGATTTTATACAACCTACTTTAGGTGACCCTAGAAACAGTCCATAAAGGATTTTGTCTCTTTGTGGTTTGCACATACAGTAAACCGATGTATTCTTGTCAACAACATGATGTGTTATTTATAGTTGTTATAATTTCCACTTTAGTTTTCTTGAGAAAAACATGCTCAAGCAGCCACAGGGTCATAAGAAAAAAAAAACATCATGCTTTTGAAAATCAGAATTTATCTAAGTTAATATCTTTATATCTATTTATCTATCTATCTATCTATGTATCTATCTGACAAACGTCCTGGTGCTGAGTGTTGCCACATCAAGCGCCACTCCTTAATAGTAAATGAAAAACATCAGGTAAAGACGTCAGGTCATACTTCTGTCAAATGAAAAAGCAAACAGGATCTTTGTATTTAAGAACCAGTGTGATGAGAATAGACATCAAAAGCATTTAATTAACATCAGTCCACATAATACAAAACCACATGCTATATAATACATACAGTACAAAAGGATCTGCTTGCATTCAAGATATTTCTTGGATGAATGCAATGTCAAACTGAAACAAATATTTATCCAATATTAATGTGTAATATCCTTTGATGCATCACAAATGTGGAGACATGGAGATAATTTACTTAATCTTTATTAACAGATGCAGAGCGGACAACGCATCACGACACCGTCACAGCAGATGAACTTCCAACCCCCCGGAACACACTCATCAAGAGAAAAGGTAACATAAGTAAACCCATGCCGCCCTCTATTGGACAACTTTGTCAAATGCATCCCATTAACTACACAATGGGGGGTTAAAAAAAAAAAGGCATGCTAAATAATTTAATTGTATGCTATTGGCTGTATGTTAGGGGCTTGTGTTTTTGAATCTCTTTAAAAAGATTGCTCTCCTAGGTTTCTGTGTATGAATGATGATGTAAGTGGAATTTCTGCGTACTTGTCATGTGCTTACATTGACAGTAAACAAAACCAAATGGCATGACTGACCAGATCGGTGCTCTTATGGTCTGCTATGTTTCTTAATATAAGCAGTTCAGCACATGATCTGAGCAGTCAGAGATGCTGTGATGTTTTTACACCTGTTTGATATTATCACCACGTAATCTTGTAGTGTGAGCGATGCTACAACAACAACTGCTCTAATGATATCATGTAAATGAATGCAAGGTGATCAACATTTGATCATAATTATTTTACACTAATAAACTAACAAGAAAAATGTTTTTAAATCTAAATAAGTGGTCTTTGCACTATACTTAACAGTGTGATATAAATACATACACATTTTTTGTTGTTGGTTGGAGTTGTCTCTTGGCCAAAGATCTTGTAGTTTGTGCACCTTGTGGTGTAGTATGAGCGCTGCTAAAACAAGAAAACAACATGATTCATGTAGTCTTATACCCTAACATTTTCCTGAAACCCAAACTTGAAATCTGACTGGCTGATAGGGATTCTGATCCGGGACCAACAAGGATGTTTGTCCAGGAAACATGTCCTAATTGGCAAAATCACATTCACTTCTAAGTAAATATGTTCTTCAGGGTAAGTCCCAAATGTGCTCTTTGCCCTTCTGTGTCAAACATACAGTATATGTTTTGCCATGTTTTTCAGTAAAAGTGTCTAAACATACCTAAAACAATATAAGTTTAACTGAGAAGCAAAATTATTTAAGATATTAAGCCTTGTTTGCAGAGAATATACTGCTTGAATTAAGTCAATAGCAAATCAAATTGTTCTTAAGCATTAAAAACAAAATATTTTACTGAAAACCGAAAATAGTTAATTATTGTAATAAATGCTCTAATATAGAAAGTCTCTTTCCAAGTTGTCTGAATAGGCCTTTGTCTCTCTTTTGTGTGGGTGCCCTCTACTGGGCCAAACTTAAACATGAACCAAATGGTATTTATATTAAAGAGAGAATGAGCACAATGTAAGTGATACTGTAGATTCACTTTTACAGTAACAGTATCATTCAGTCTAACCTATATAAAATGTATGAAGAAAAATGCCAAGACCCAAAAAACAAGCCAGACAAGACTGTGGCCCCTTCTTATTTCTCTAATGTTCAAACTTACATTAACGGTGGAGGAAAAGCACACTCTGTCTCTTAGATGGCCGACCTCTTCTTTTCTCCTGATCCTGATTCATGTTCTGATTCATGTGGAAAGTCAGAACTGGACTCATGTGGAAAGTCAGAACTGGACTCATGTGGAAAGTCAGAACTGGACTCATGTGGAAAGTCCCAGCAATCTGTGCAAGAAAGTCACAATCAAGATATGATTATGCCATTTTAAGGTATCTATATATTCATGCAGACAGACACATTTATACTATAATATATTGTGCAAGATACACACGTAACTGCTTATGATCAGCCTACATGGCATCAAGAAACCCAGCAGAATTTCCAGATTATGCATTTATCACCTAAAACAGGTCATATATGAAAATACATAAATAATCATTCATCTCACATGTAAGTTAATTTTGAGATAATATTCAGATACTTTGTCTGTTCATTCTATAAATATATTCTAGTTATTAGGTTGTATTATTCTCTTTTTATAGTAATGATTTATTTAGAAAAATAAGCAAAAATGACTAATGACTACACTTTCCCCCCATTTTTTTTAAAAAGCAGGATACCGCAAAAATATAAATAAAATAAAAAATAACATATATATATATATATATATATATATATATATATAAGCTGCCTATTTATAGAACTACATTGAAAACAGTTTTATAAATGCTGATTCAATAAAATAAACACTTCTTTTGAAGCACTAAATAAAATGGCGCAGTATACACTTAAACTAAATGCAGGGCTTGGAAAAACTCAAATATGGGTGTTACAGTATGAGGATGAGCAAATAAATTAAGATGAAATCTTAATGTCTGTTGGGATAAAATGTTCATTTTTCTAAAATAAACCAATTTGAACATTTAAATGTCTCAACATGACTAACATCTTCCTTACAGATGCCAAATATACAGTTTAAAAGTTCATTTTGAATAACAATTGAGATGCTTTTGAAGTCAGGCTTTGAATTGTAAAGTGCATCTTAATGCTTTAAACTAAAGTCTTTTTTGCCATTAGTCATCTTAAACTCAACACATTTCCAAGTTTCTGTGTATGAATGATGATGTAAGTGGCAATTTCTGCGTACTTGTCATGTGCTTACATTGACAGTAAACAAAACCAAATGGCATGACTGACCAGATCGGTGCTCTTATGGTCTGCTATGTTTCTTAATATAAGCAGTTCAGCAACATGATCTGAGCAGTCAGAGATGCTGTGATGTTTTTACACCTGTTTGATATTATCACCACATAATCTTGTAGTGTGAGCGATGCTACAACAACAGCTGCTCTAATGATATCATGTAAATGAATGCAAGGTGATCAACATTTGATCATAATTATTTTACACTAATAAACTAACAAGAAAAAATGTTTTTTAAATCTAAATAAGTGGTCTTTGCACTATACTTAACAGTGTGATATAAATACATACACATTTTTTTTTGTTGTTGGTCGGAGTTGTCTCTTGGCCAAAGATCTTGTAGTTTGTGCACCTTGTGGTGTAGTATGAGCGCTGCTAAAACAAGAAAAAAACATGATTCATGTAGTCTTATACCCTAAATAGCCTGAAACCCAAACTTGAAATCTGACTGGCTGATAGGGATTCTGATCCGGGACCAACAAGGATGTTTGTCCAGGAAACATGTCCTACTTGGCAAAATCACATTCACTTCTAAGTAAATGTTCTTCAGGGTAAGTCCCAAATGTGCTCTTTGCCCTTCTATGTCAAACATACAGTATATGTTTTGCCATGTTTTTCAGTAAAAGTGTCTAAACATCCCTAAAACAATATAAGTTTAACTGAGAAGCAAAATTATTTAAGATATTAAGCCTTGTTTGCAGAGAATATACTGCTTGAATTAAGTCAATAGCAAATCAAATTGTTCTTAAGCATTAAAAACAAAATATATGTTTTACTGAAAACCGAAAATAGTTAATTATTGTAATAAATGCTCTAATATAGAAAGTCTCTTTCTGAGTTGTCTGAATAGGCCTTTTGTCTCTCTTTTGTGTGGTGCCCTCTACTGGGCCAAACTTAAACATGAACCAAATGGCATTTATATTAAAAAGAGAGAAAGAGCACAATGTAAGTGATACTGTAGATTCACTTTTACAGTATCAGTATCATTCAGTCTAACCTATATAAAATGTATGAAGAAAAATGCCAAGACCCCAAAAACAAGCCAGACAAGACTGTGGCCCTTCCTATTTCTCTAATGTTTCAAACTTACATTAACGGTGGAGGAAAAGCACACTCTGTCTCTTAGATGGGCCGACCTCTTCTTTTCTTTGATCCTGATTCTTCTGATTCATGTGGAAAGTCAGAACTGGATTCATGTGGAAAGTCAGAACTGGACTCATGTGGAAAGTCAGAACTGACTCATGTGGAAATTCCCAGCAATCTGTGCAAGAAAGTCACAATCAAGATATGATTATGCCATTTTAAGGTATCTATATATTCATGCAGACAGACACATTTATACTATAATATATTGTGCAAGATACACACGTAACTGCTTATGATCAGTCTACATGGCATCAAGAAAAACCCAGCAGAATTTCCAGATTCTGCATTTATCACCTAAAACAGGTCATATATGAAAATACATAAATAATCATTCATCTCACATGTAAGTTAATTTTGAGATAATATTCAGATTAATTGTCTGTTCATTCTATAAATATATTCTAATTATTAGGTTGTATTATTTCTCTTTTTTATAGTAATGATTTTATTTAGAAAAATAAGCAAAAATGACTAATGACTACACTTTCCCCCCCATTTTTTTTAAAAGCAGGATACCGCAAAAATAAATAAAAATAAAAATAATATATATATATATATATATATATATATATATATATATAAGCTGCCTATTTATAGAACTACATTGAAAACAGTTTTATAAATGCTGATTCAATAAAATAAACACTTCTTTTTGAAGCACTAAATAAAATGGCGCAGTATACACTTAAACTAAATGCAGGGCTTGGAAAAACTCAAATATGGGTGTTACAGTATGAGGATGAGCAAATAAATTAAGATGAAATCTTAATGTCTGTTGGGATAAAATGTTCATTTTTCTAAAATAAACCAATTTGAACATTTAAATGTCTCAACATGACTAACATCTTCCTTACAGATGCCAAATATACAGTTTAAAAGTTTATTTTGAATTACAATTGAGATGCTTTTGAAGTCAGGCTGTGAATTGTAAAGTGCATCTTAATGCTTTAAACTAAAGTCTTTTTTGCCATTAGTCATCTTAAACTCAACACATTTCCAAGAATGGACTGATGGTTTGTCTGCAACATTTAAGCCTTGTGCAAGATGCTATAATAGATACCAAAATCTTTTTTTTTTTTTTTTTAAAGGTACACACATCTCTAATGGGGTAGTTGCATATGGTGTCCATGTTAGATTTCCAGGCTAACAAGTGTGTGCATAGACACTTCCAATTACACCTGATGCCAGTGCAGAGAGACAGAGAAAGCCAAAAATGTTATCACATAATATCACTTCAAATACTATTTGAACTTAGCTATGTTTGTGTCAGGTTAATGACTGAAATAAACAGAAAACTGTCTTGGACTCATGGTGTAATGCTATCAGAAATTTCCTACTTCCCACTTCTGAAGATTACCAGCTTGTCACGCTCACATGTTTTTTTTTTTTGTTTTTTTTTTTTTTTTTTTTTTGTTTTTCACCGGAAAGAATAGAAATAATCCCAGATAGCAAAATTGTTTAGTCCCCAGATCACGTACTGAATGATGGCACTTGGGCGCTCTTCTGCTTTCAGTGCTAAGTGTTCATCTGACCTTGACTTTTATATGTTTTGTTTTCTCTGGCTGCTGAATCTGTTTATAAAACACGTTTGCAGGTGGCTAATTTTTGATTGTAATTGTAATAATCATCATAAAGTGGTCTAATTCACTGATCTCATCTGAATCCTAAATACTGATCACAAGTGTGTTGTTCCATTAATTTTGCTCTACCAACCCTCAGATACTGCAGCATGAAAGCCAGTAGTGTTGCACCAATCAGAAACTAACAATTTTTTTTTTTTAAATCATGTTCTGCACAAAAAAGTTTTGAACTACTGTTATTTAGACACACAGACATCAAGCAGCAGCATATGAATCTCAACAATGGTGACATCAAGAAAAAACTCAAAGCCCAGTTGAAAATTCTTTGGACCTCTTTTTTTTATTACTTATTTTTGAGATACTGATGTCTAAGTGTGTTCCATGACGTCATGAGACATTTACAAACAAGCAGCTCCACATTGCTCAGATCTCAAATCTCTGCTAGACCTCTTCTTCGCAATCTAGAGGAAAGTAAAGGATCTTTAAGATAACAGCATTCCTGTGCAGTTACAGTAATAGTCCTGAGGGTTTAAGAAACACAGTGATGCAAAAATCAAGACATTTTTTCAGCCCCATCATGACTCACATCTCATCTGATCGCTTCATTCTGAAGCCGGAAGGACAGTGAGATGTTAATCACAAAAACAACCAGACACAACAACAGTTTGTTTTCATATTTCATTGAGTTCATGTTTTTAGCATCTGTCAGGTCAGAGTTCTCATGTCATAATATTTATTGTGCAAAGAGCAACTGTTACATTAAGATCTGTTAATAAAAAAAGCATAAAAATGAGTGTAAATCAACACAAAGTGTGTCAGATTGGCTGATATTCTAAATAAAAATAGAAATGTTTCAGTATAAAAATATTTTTGTATTAGATGTACAATGAAAAAGATAAGAACAAACATTCTTCCAGCAACATTAATAAAACATTTGTTCAAAGTTATCTGGTCTTTAAAAAGTTTCTGTTTCACAAAAATGTTAGCATCGTTCATGGAGCGTTTATACCTGAAACATTTAGTTGGATGTTCATGTTGGATGTTCAAATGTTACTTGATTCAGAACTAAAATTCCCATTATGTTTGAAGAATGGTGAAATATTATGTTCTTTAATGTTAAAAAGTGTTTTTAAAACATTTAAAAACTGGATATTTGAATTCATAAAGTTCATCTGATTTAAAACTAGCAACCAAACCTGCATGCTGATACTGTAGCCTATAAACAAACAAGGCTTGTAAGACAATTTCAAGACAAGGCTGTGTGTTTGTGAAACGTTTGCTTTCTCTCTCTTTTAGTTTCTCTTTAGATCAGAATGAGGATGTCCTGGCAATCTGACGACCATAAAAATAGACTGTACTTGTCCACTTGCCTTCTCATCTCTGACAGAGAGCTTCTCCTCCCACGAGAACGTCGGTAAATTTTACCTTTGAGTCTCACAGCAACTGAACAATCTGTCAGGATCAAAACAAGAGAGAGGAACTTTATGGATTGAGCTCAGCTATAAAAAAAAAGAAAGAAAACAGGTAATTTATTGATGTAGAAAAAAACTGTTTATTAATTAATTCTTGAAAACCATTTGAAAGGCAAATTTGTGAAAAAGCCAAGCTGTATTTCCTTGTTGTATTCAAATCTCTCTCTCTTTCATTTTTCTCTGTAGGACAGAGTGAGGCAGCAGGGAACATATAAGATACATGTTTGACTCGAGGAATAGGATACAAAATACAGAAGAGGTTTTTGGGAGTAAGCTTTAATCTCATAATCATGTAAGTCTGAGTAAATTTACTCAATTAATTCACTGCTGTTCATTTCACTTATGGGATCAAAGAATCAGATGTATGGAAAAGAACAGCTTATTTATTTATTTATTTATTTTTGCTATTATATATCCAAACTAATTATTGTTCAGTGAACTTTGCACAGTATTTTGTAGGCTAACCAATGGAAGAAGAAGAGAAAAAATAAGCTTTTGTCGTTTCTTTTATTGATGAACTAAAGACAGATAATTCAAGACAACTGAGATCAGAAACATGTTTATTATTACTAATGATGAAAATTCAGTAGAAGAACATGATAGTCAACTTGTGTCTCAAGAGTCTTAAATATACTGAAGGTACAAATATCTAGAGTGCAGCTCTTTATTTCTTTTTTTAATTCATTAATTAATTTATTAATTAATGGAACAAATGAGTCTTACAACATGTTTCTACAGACATACAGGGAGGGATTACTTTAAAAGAGACACGTTAATAAACCAGACAGAACGTAGATGAAAATAAACAAGTAAATGAATAAAACAGAAAATAAGAAAAGAAATATTAACAACAATAATTTCTTCCTTTTTCTAGCAACAGATTCAAGATCCAAAGTATTTGGTGATGTATAGCAAGGACGTTACCATGCAAAGAAAAATCTCCATAAAGTTTAACAAGGTATCATTCTTTTTTGATTCGATTGACATTTAAGATTGTCAATGACTCAATTTCTATTACAGATAATTTAACAATTAAGCTAGGTCTGCATTTTTTATTTTTTTTTTTTATTTTTGTTTGTTTGTGGATGTGATATTTACCATACAAAAAAATAGGGGCTCACGACAAACTCAAACATTTTGCTTCTGTGTGTTGAAGAATATATAATATCTTTTAGAGGCAGCTGATAATATAGATTTCTTGGGGCAAATAATAAAACAAATTAGACCAAAATTACTGTTATAAATCAAATAAGCCAATTCTTCCATTTGTACAAAAAGTGCAAGTTATTGTTGTCGTTTATGAATTTTGATAACGATACATTGCATGGGTAAATTTAGTGAATATTTTAAAGGGTACATCTTTAATCTCGAGTGTGTGTTTCTGATCATTTCACCTGGAAACTGTTAACAACTAACGTCTTAGTTACGTACACTTGACGTCTGACGTCATCTGTAGAACTACGCATGTCACGTTGAGCCGGAAGAGTTGGAAAAGTAGTATTTCACTAATTTCAGAAAGATTTATGAGCAATATACTCAAATAAATCATACAGTATATTGGTAATATTGAACCAGCACCATGATCAGGTATGTTTGATGAATTCTGAATGAAGCGCTGTTTGGAGAAACTCGTACTTCTCGGAAATGAAAGTCTGATGTAGCTTGTTGCTCGTGTTTGTGTTTGGGTTGACAAATGCTTCATTTAAACTAGAATTAAAAACTGGAAAACTCTTAAGCGTCGTGAATATATTAAACATGAGTTATTATAAACCTGATTATCAGGTTTATCTGTTGTTAAACTTTTGTTTTGATTTAGTTGTTAGCATTTTGTATCGTCTTTTGTGTCTCATGTTTGTGTTTCATGTTAGTTTTAGTTGATAGTAGTTTCATGATTTGCTCAGTCTTACAGTGAAATCAAGGTTTTACCAGTAGAGTAAAACAGGTGAAGACTGTGCTCGTTCAAAAACATTTACTGCCCAATTGTAACAATATAGCATGTATTGACATGGGAGATACACTCCACCCTATCTTACCTTAATTATGTGTGTTATGTTAGAATCAAACATATTACGTGTGGGTTGCTTGAATTCAAGTATGCTATTCAAGTTGAGCTAATAATGAAGTTTATAATAATGAAGAGACTTTTTCTGTTTCTGCAGCTGCTGCTTTATCTGTATATTTGCTGTGCTGATAAGCAAAGGTGGGAACAAAAACTATATTTAATAGTTAAATAATTCATACAAAATGTATAAATGTCAGACTGTGTTTACAGTTAAAGTTTGTGTGATTTCAGTGTGTCTGCAGGTCACAGTAGAGGCTGTTATTGGTGGTTATGTTGTCCTGCCGTGTTCCTCAGCTAAACATGATCATAAACTTCAAGACATTGATGTGAGCTGGAGACACAATGGCAGGAAAATTGTATTTGATATAATTCCACACAGTAAATCAACAGTGACACAGGATCCAGAGTACAAGAACAGAGTTGAAACTTTCCCTCAGGAGTATATGAGAGGAAACTTCTCCATCAAACTCAACAATCTTCAACACACTGATGCAGGACAATACATTTGCTATATCAAAAACTCAGATAAATATCAGACTCTAAAGCTGATCATCAATGGTATGTGAAACTAGTTGATTAGTGCATTAACATTTTAATTTAAATTTGTTTTTTTTTAAATATAAATTCTGCAAGTTTTTGATCCATTATCCGAAATTCACCTGTGATGCTTCAGTCTGAATGCTGCTGTATATAAATTATAGATGGATCCTTTATCACAGTGAGGTAATATTTTCTGTAAATCTTTTCTTTTTCTTTTTTTTCTTTTTTTTTTCAGGATCAATATCCACTGAACAAGGAAACCAAGGAGGGACAGAACAGGAGGGAATGGGGCCATCACTGCCTTTGCTCTTGGTTTGCATTAAATTACCTGTGTTATTGGTTATTATTTTCATTGTAGTTTTATTTAGAAAAAAATGCTCAAGCAGCCAGAGGGCAGCTGGAAGAGGGATGAGTTTGGCCACTCTTGAATCAGTATGAATCAGGCTGATAATCATGATGAAGTAGTTGGTAAATAGCTTTACTTCCCTGCAGCAATGGCAGGAGCATTTGCATTAAACATGGAGGCATGAAGTATCTGCCTTTCTCTCTTTTGTTCACCTTGTAATGTAAATATTGTGAAGATGTACGCACACGTTCTGTGATTATCAACACATTAGTACATTTTTGGATAATGTGACAGTTATTTCTGGACATGTCAGTCTTTGTTTGCTAAATAATGATGCTGACCTTAATTTGAATGTTGGTTCTGGGAACATAAAAAAATGTCTTGACTTTAGAGGAACGTTTTTAAAAGGTGATGATATTCCTCAAAAGTTCTTTCAACTTAATTTTGATTTTAAATTCAACATTCTAGGAACCTTGATTTGTAACATTCCAAAAACATAAAAATATCCTGTTTCCTTAATTTTAACAGAATTTTATTTAAAGGTTAGTATGATGTTCCTGAAACATTATTTCAATCATTCAATCACCTGCTGTGAACAAGCACTGAAAGAAACAGACATAAGAACACAAACTACAATTTTCTTCAGCCACAGCCTTAGATGAAATGAAGATAAAAGTCTTTAAATCTCTCACGATCTGATTAAACAACTCCACAAACAGCATTTCCAGCTCCAATTATTACTAACCAGATTTACTTTATTTCTGTCACACATCTACATAAGTTCTTATTGAGAATTAAGAGGGTATAGACATCTAGAGGTTATAGAGGTTATGTTGTTGTCTTATTGAAAATGTTTCATTTAAGGTCACCTCCATGTAGATCAGTGTTTAGTTAGGATCTTGACCCTTGACTTTTGTTGAGTTGCTTGTTTTGCAATGATTGCAGGTGTTTTCAGAATAATTTCTGCATTGATAAAGCAGGTCAACATGTCTGTTTTAATAACAGACAAATTATTACATTAAAATAGTTTAAATGACTCTTTTTTTCTGTACTTGCTGTATTAAGGAACTGAAATGTTATTAAGATATATAAAACTCAACCAATGTGAAAATAAATAATTTGCAACACTTTTGCATTTCAGATGCTTAATGTTGATGTCTGTGACTCTATAGATGACACTGTCAGATAACTTTTTGTTTAAAACATATTTTGTGTCATTAATACACTCACGGAAATCAACATTCAGCATATGAAACACAACAGTTGTGACATGCTTCATCCCAGCATACAAACACATTGTAGTTTGTGTTCTTATGTCTCTTTCTTTCAGTGCTTGTTCACAGCAGGTGTTTGAATGATTGAAAGAATGTTTCAGGAACATCATACTAACCTTTAAATATCATTCTAACATTAAGGAAACTGGATTTTTTTATGTTTTTGTAATGTTACAAATCAAAGTTCCTAGAATGTTGAATTTTAAATCAAAATTAAGTTGAAAGAACGTATGAGGAACATCAAACCTTTTAAAAAACATTCCTCTAACATAAAAAAAACTGGACATTTTTTTGTGTTCCCAGAACCAACACTGAATATTTGGAGAATATTCTTATAACAAAGTTATGTTAGCTGGGAACCTACACTTGACTTATACTGTGTTCTTCAATTAAAAACGATTTAAAAATGGATTGAGTATGAGTTTGGTGCTTTAATTGTTGCTGCCGCAGCTTCGGAGAGAAAAAAACAAATAAAAAGGTGAGTAAGCAAAGGATTTGCTTGAAGAAAAAGGAAACAGCTAGAATGAGTGAACGTGTTTCTGTTTTTTACTTATGCATACTATAAGGCTACCTATCAGTTTAGAGTGAGGTGCGATGTAGTTGTTCATAGTTTTGAAATAGCAGACAAATTCCAGCCAATTTACAAAAACATGTTCAATAAATGGGGTTCCATAGCACAGTGGTCCGAAAACCAGTCAGTATCTGGTGTGACCACCGTTTGCCTCACAAAGTGCAACACATCTCCTTCGCATAGAGTTGATCAGGTTGTTGATTGTGGCCTGTGGAATGTTGGACCACTCCTCTTCAATGGCTGTGTGAAGTTGCTAGATATTGGCAGGAACTGGAGCACGCTGTCGTATATGCCGATCTAGAGCATCCCAAACATGCTCAATGGGTGACATGTCCGGTGAGTATGCTGGCTATGCAAGAACTGGGATGTTTTCAGCTTCCAGGAATTGTGTACAGATCCTTGCAACCTGTGTTAGTGAGCACTTCTCCACCATTTGCCTCACGCAGTGCAACTCATCTCCTTGGTATAGAGTTGATCAGGTGTGCCATCAATAAAATCCACCTGTGTTCCTTGTCCATAACATACGCCTGCCCATACCATAACCCCACCGCCACCATGGGCCACTCGATCCACAACGTTGACATCAGCAAACCACTCACCCACATGAAACCATAAACAATGTCTGCCATCTGCCCTGTACTGTGAAAACCAGGATTCATCCATGAAGAGAACACCTCTCGAAAGTGCCAGATGCCATCGAATGTGAGCATTTGCCCACTCAAGTCGGTTACGATGACGAACTGCAGTCAGGTCGAGACGGGATGAGGATGACGAGCATGCAGATGAGCTCCCTGAGATGGTTTCTGACAGTTTGTGAAGAAATTATTTGGTTATGCAAACCGATTGATGCAGCAGCTGTCCAGGTGGCTGGTCTCAGACGATCTTGGAGGTGAAGATGCTAGATGTGGAGGTGCTGGGGTGGTGTGGTTACACATGGTCTCCGGTTGTGAGGCGGGTTGGATGTACTGCCAAATTCTCTGAAACGCCTTTGGAGACGGCTTATGGTAGAGAAATGAACATTCAAATTCACGGGCAACAGCTCTGGTGGACATTCCTGCAGTCAGCATGTCAATTGCACGCTCCCTCAAAACTTGCACAATCTGTGGCATTGTGCTGTGTGATAAAACTGCACATTTTAGAGTGGCCTTTTATTGTGGCCAGCCTAAGGTACACCTGTGCAATAATCATGGTGTCTAATCAGCATCTTGATATGCCACACCTGTGAGGTGGATGGATTATCTCGGCAAAGGAGAAGTGCTCTCTAACACAGATTTAGACAGATTTGTGAACAATATTTGAGAGAAATAGGCCTTTTGTGTACATAGAAAAAGTCTCTGTTCTTTGAGTTCAGCTCATGAAAAATGGGGGCAAAAAAGTGCTGCGCTAATAATTTTTGTTCAGTTTATATATCTAATATGACATTAAAACGTTATAAACAAACTGTAATATTGAGTTAATGTGTTTAAAATAGGGCTGTCAAATGATTAATCACGATTAATCACATCCAAAAAAAAAGTTTTTGTTTACATAATATATGTATGTGTACATATTTATTATGTATATATAAATACACACACATAAAATTATATATTTAGAAAATATTTACATGCATATACATTTATATAATATTCTTATATTTTATATTATATATAAATATATTTAATATATAAACATAACATATTCTTCTTAAATATATACATGCATGTGTGTGTATTTATATATACAGTACACAGTACACACACATATATTATGTAAAAAAAACTTTTATTTTGGATGTGATTAATCGTGATTAATCATTTGACAGCCCTAGTTTAAACACACATCAACACACCTGTGAAAGTCTATCCAATTTCTTTCTGAATTTTTCGGTGGTTTTTACAACCAGAGGCTGCACAATGTTGTGAAATTTTGGCAAAATTCATTGATTTTTATTCTGAGTGATGACACATTGGCGTGATGACATATACATTGACTTGCCTGGAGCAGTCGAATGAGGCATCTACCTACAAATATCTATGATTGGAAGCATCAGAAAACTGCTCAGAAAAAGTTCCAATGATAGTTGGATGCAGAATGATAAAACAATACAATACAAAGTGCTGAGCGTGTCTGTAAGAGAGGGTTGGGAGGGTGTGAGCTGTGCTAGATAAACCTCCTACACATTAAGAAATAACTTGTGTTTTTGTGAAGAGTCATCTGAATGGTGTACAATAACAAGATGAAGATCGTACTCATAGTATTTTTCTATAGTCTAAATATTATATAAAGTGCAGATTGTAAAAATCAGTATGTTACAAGATTGATTATAGAAAGAAACTGTCATGATGCTCAGGTTGCTTTTTTTTAAATCATGAACACCAGTGACATAAAGGAAGATCAAATATATTGGCATTAGATTTCACACATCTGCAGTCAAATAAGGAAAAGCGAAGTGAATGTGTCTATATATCTCTATCAGGAATAGACATCTAAGGCATTTGCTGCATATAATGCAATAATATAATACAACAATGCTGTAAACCATACAAAATGCTCTGCTTTTGCATGCAATGTATTTACTGGAATAATAACAATATAGAAAATTATTAACTTTATAATAATTAAAAGGAATGAATGTCTAAAGCAAATGTTCTTTGTGCAATAGAGTGCAAAATGAAACAAATGTGCAACATACACAACCAAACCATTGTGCTGATATAAACACGCATTGTATGTTTTTCTTCTGTGTTTCAAGTTCCTCTGTGGTTCATGGCTGAGGGTGGCACTGGAAACTCAGCATGTCATACTTTTGATGATAATAAAGTCACAGTGACAGCAGGAATGTGTCAAACATAATTCAGAAAACTTCAGTGTTTAAATAACCATATGTACAGAGATCAATATGTTTGCCTGTCTCTGTGTGTACTATTATTGTTTTGTTCGTTCTCGACTCTGGGAACAGGAATGACTCTGCTATGATTTGTTTTTCTCTAAATCTGACCTGCCCACTTACTAAACACTTACTTTCTCATCAGGTCTGTCAGCTAATGAGTTAAAGTCTCTCCACCCATCAGGTTACCAGGGAATATTCAGTCTCTTCACAGCACTTGTTCAGTCTGTTATGTTGAAGGTGTGTGGTATGAACTATGAGCAAGATCTTTCTGGATTGAGCCCAGATATTACAACCAAAACCCTCAATGTGTCAGGGTCACTCGGGCTGGAAGGGACGAGGAGATGCTGGAGAATACTTCGAAGGAGTTCTTTTCAGGAAACAAGGCGACAACAAAAACTGGAACATCGAGGATGACATTTAACAGTAGACAAGGGAGAACAGAATAGGCTAGAACTAAATAGGGTAGATAACGAGGGGTAGACTGCTGTTTGCCAGTCTGCTGTTAACAATGCAGATTTCATTCCTTCTATTGCTACTCATTCCGCTCTCAACCTCATGGCCCTAACTGAGACTTGGATCAAACCTGAAGACACTGCCACTCCCACAGCCCTCTCCACTAATTTCACTTGTTCCCACACCCCTCGTACGATCGGGAGGGGTGGAGGTACTGGTCTCCTTATCTCAAAAGAATGGAAATTTTATCTTCAAACATCTCTTACAGGTAACAGTTAATTTGAATCACATGCAATTACTATAATCCACCCTGTTAAAATCCACTTTGTGGTCGTTTATCGTCCCCCAGGTCAACTGGGAAACTTCTTGGAGGAGCTAGATGTGTTACTATCAAACTTTCCTGAGGATGGTACTCCTCTGGTACTGCTTGGTGACTTCAACATCCACCTAAATAAACCCCAGGCTGCTGACTTCAACACTTTTCTCGCCTCATTTGATCTCAAGCAAGCATCTACTACATCGACTCACAAATCGGGTAACCAACTGGACCTCATCTACACATGCTTTTGCTCCATGGACACTTTAGTTGCTCCACTGCACACCTCAGACCACTTCCTCATAACAGCTAACCTCGCACTTACTTCTGAAGTGGCACACGCTCCACCGCAGGGCACCTTTTGACGGAACCTACGCTCACTCTCTCCATCTCGCCTATCCTTTATGGTTTTCATCCTCACTTCCTTCACTCGCTCAGTTTTCAGCTCTGGAAACGAACAGTGCTACTGACACTCTTTGCTCCACTCCGACCTCTTGCTTGGACAACTTTTGCCCACTCTTGTCCAGACCAGCACGCACCACCCCATCTGCCCCCTGGCTGTCCGATGTTCTCCGTGAACAATCGCTCTAAACTCAGGGGGCTGCAGAGAGGAAATGGCATAAATCAAGAAACTCCACCGACCTCAGTGTGTATCAGTCTCTCCTCTCTTCCTTCTCTGCAAATGTCTTCACTGCTAGAACATCATTCTACCACAACAAAATTAACAACTGTTCTGACTCTCGCACACTTTTCAAAACTTTCTCTTCTCTTCTTAGTCCGCCTCCACCTCCTCCTTCATCGACTCTTACAGCCAACGACTTTGCAGTTTTCTTCACAAATAAGACAAGAACCATCAGTGACCAATTCTCCACACCGCAGATGGATGATAACTTCATAACGACTAATACACACTCTCTGTCCTCCTTCTCTCCACTCTCAGAGATGGATGTTACCAAACTTATCCTGTCCAGTCATCCTACTACTTGTCCACTTGATCCTATTCTCACTCACCTCCTTTAAGCGATTTCTTCTTCAGTAATACTTTCACTTACTCACATTGTCAACACCTCTCTTCACTCTGGTACAGTTCTCTCAGCCTTTAACCCTTTGAGCGGTACAGTCCCACATATGGGATTTTTATTTCCGTCACCCAGGGAGTATGGTCCCACATATGGGATTTAGAATGTTCGGTGACATCACATACCTGTCAAATTCAAACTGTGTTTTCGCACTTTATTACTTGTATTTCAGGAGAAAACTGATGAATTCACGTGCTGTAAATCTGACTCACAGGATTCTCTGAAATGCAGCGCAAACAAACATGGCGACACCCATCTCACATTACAGATCACGATCAAGATTATTTAGAAAGGTTTTTAAATGGACAAAACACACTCATTTACACATATTTATGAATCGGAATATCAGATTGTTCATGACATGGTATGCAAGTTTGTGAATATTTTAAATAAAAAAGGAAAAACGAAATAAAAGCGATCCATCTGTCATACAGTGTTTTTGTGGCTGTGGTGTGTCACGTGACAAGCCTGATGCGTCACCATGGAAACAGTAAGGGAAAACATTCTAAAATAACGGTCGCCTGAAAAAAACTCACTCTGGGGGGACCCCTAGAATATTTTAAACTCACCACTGAAAAGGTTAAGCAGGCTTGGGTAAGCCCACTGCTTAAGAAACCATCTCTAAATCCAGCACTTCTAGAAAACTACAGACCCCTACAGACAGATCCCTTCTTCCATTCATTGCAAAGACACTTGAGCAAGTTGTGTTCAACCAACTCTCTATGTTTCTTGCACAGAACAACCTCCTGGACAACAACCAATCTGGCTTCAAATGTGGCCACTCAACTGAGACTGCCCAGCTCTTGGTTAGTGAAGCCCTGAGACTGGCAAGAGCAGCTTCCAAATCCTCAGTAGTCCTCTTGCTGGATCTGTCTGCTGCTTTTGACACAGTTAATCACCAGATTCTACTGTCCACCTCAGAAAGATGGGAATCTCTGGAACCGCACTCCTGTGGTTTAAGTCCTACCTCTCAGATAGATCCTTCAGGGGGGTGAAGTTTCTAAGTCACAACTTCTTGCTACTGGGGTTCCTCAAGGCTCAGTACTTGGACCGCTTCTCTTCTCCATCTACATGATATCATTAGGATCTGTCATTCAGAAGCATGGCTTTTCCTATTACTGCTATGTTGATGACACTCAACTCTACTTCTCATTCCAACCAGATGATCCGACGGTAGCTGTTAGCATTGCAGCCTGTCTGAGTGACATTTCTAGCTGAATGAATGACCATCACCTTCAGCTCAACCTTACTAAGACAGAACTGCTGGTGGTTCCAGGCTAACCCATTGTTACATCACAACTACTCTATACAGCTGGGTTCCTCAACCATAACTCCTTCCAGGGCAGCCAGAAACCTAGGATTGTGATGGATCATCAGTTAAGGTTCACAGACCATATTGCTACAACAACCCGGTCCTGCAGATTTGCCTTATACAACATTAGGAAGATTAGACCCTTCCTGTCAGAGCAAGCCACTCAACTTCTGGTCTGTTCTCTCCAAACTCTCCCCCGGGATATTTTTTATTTTATTAAAAAAAAATATGAAGTGTAAATTTAAAGATCAAAATAGGGCAAAAGGCCCAAGGAAATATTCGGTTTGCTTGAAAAGTTAAAAATAAAGTGTTTAAAACCAGCAGTTTACCTCACCCCCACTTCAAGATGAAATAGTGGAGGGGGAAAAATTTGTGTGTAAACATAGTGATGTTGTGATACTTTCAGGTTTAAAAAATGTTGAATGTTTTTCTTATACCTCTCTCTGTATGCTTCTGTACTTTATTTGCCATTATGAAATATTCCATTTAAGTAAATTAAGTTACATTGCCAATTTTACCAGTTTAGTTTTGCCTTAAGTAATGGCTTTTTCCCCCCCCAAAAAATAAAATTATTGGGGTAAATTATTTAAATAAAATGTTCTGTAAAGGTCATATGCCCCCGGGGCTTCTTGCCCTAGGGAGGGGGTAATTTTGCACCAATGGTGGGGCAATATTTCATCTTTTGAATTTTTGTGCAATTACAACTAAAATATTAATCGTTTCCATTTGATTCCCATAATAGCATGTTCGGTGATGCATAACCATCCTCTACATGCTAAACTCATATGTAAATGTAAGTATATGGACATTTTTCTTAAAGGGGGCTTCTTCCCCCCATCTCACTCTATAAATACCAGACTGTGTTTACAGTTAAAGTTTGTGTGATTTCAGTGTATCTGCAGGTTACAATAGAAGCTGTTATTGGTGGTTCTGTTGTTCTGCCGTGTTCTTCTGCAGAACATGATCATAAACTTGAAGACATTGATGTGAGCTGGAGACACAATGGCAGCAAAATTGTATTTGATATAATTCCACACAGTAATTCAACAGTGACACAGGATCCATACTACAGAACTGAAACTTTCCCTTAGTGTGGGATCGATAATCATGACGAAGCAGTTGGTAAATGACAGCTTTGCTTTTGCATTAAACATGGAGTCAGAGTATGAGTTTGGTGCTTTCATTGTTGCTGCAGAAAAGAAGTGTGAACAAAGGATTTGTTTGAAGAACAGAAAACAGATAGAGTGTGTGTGTTTGTGTATTTGTGTTTTTGTGTGTGTGTGTGTGTGTGTGTGTGTGTGTGTGTGTGTGTGTGTGTATGTTTCTGTATCTTCCTTATATGCTCTATGTCTACCTAGATGGCACGTGGTAGATGGTACCTCTAAAATGGCATGTGGCATGGTCGTTCATCCTGATGCTGAGTGTTGCCACATCAAGCGCCACTCCTTAATAGTAAATGAAAAACATCAGATAAAGACGTCATGTCATAATTCTAACAACTGAAAAAGCAAACAGGAACTATGCATTTAAGAAGCAGTATGAGAAGAATAGACATCAAAAGCGACATCAGTCTACTTAATACAAAAACACAATACAAAAACACATATATAATATATATATAATATATATATATATATATATATATATATAAAGAATTTCGCAGAATTAAAACAAACAAGCAACATGCAACCAAACCTATTTTCTTGAAGGCAAATTCATGACAAGGCTGTGTCACAATACGTCTGCTGTGGAGGAGACGAAGGAGTGCAGAGATGAAGGGGACCATTTTACCGACTCAAACCTTTGAGTCTCGTTCAGCAAAATGAACAGATCTTTTTTTTGAGTCATTTTGTTCATTTCGTTAATGCAGTATGAGCCCGTAGGAGAATTGATTAGTTAATCTATTTAGTCTTTCGAATCGTTCGTTCTTTCGTCACGTGACGTGACAGCATTGGATAGAGAAATTAATTTCCTTACAAACGGGTGCATAGTTATTATTAATAATATTATTATCATTATTATCATTACTTTCTACTTTTACAGTTACTTGATGCATTTCTGGGCTCAAATTGTAGCTTTTAATTTCTTACAGTTTATAAATGTTTGAATTTCTGTCATGATGATTCTTTTCCATAACACTGAATGTGGTAACAAAGGTAATAAAGAGTTGGTTATTATTATTAAGTCTCTTTCCGGCTCAGACTGCATAGGTAAAGACAACAATGTTTATCCAGGAAACATGTTCTACTCACATTCACTTCTAAGTAAATATTCTTCAGCGCAAGTCCCAAATGTGCTCTAGCACTTCTACGTCAACAAGGATGTTTATCCAGGAAACATGTCCTACTCACACATTCACTTAAGTAAATGTTCCAAATGTGCTCTAGTCGTTACATCCCAAAACTATTTAAGATATTAACCCTTGTTTTCAGAGAATAGAAGTCATTAGCAAATCAGTTAAGCATTAATAACAAAATATAGTGATGTTTATACTAAAAACTGAAAAAAAGTTATCTATGGTAATTACTGCTCTAATATAGTAAGTCTCTTTCTGAGTTGTTTGTTTGGGCCTTTGTTTCTGTTGTGTGGTGCCCTCTACTGGATAAAAACCTGAACCGACTCTCTGAGATTAACAGTGACACTTGAGACAAACTTAAAAATGTCAATCCAAATGATGTAAGTGGTACTGTAGATTGACCTTCACAGTAACAGTATCATTCAGTCTAACCTATATAAAATGTATGAAGAAAAATGCCAAGACCCCAAAACATGACAGACAAGACTGTGGCCCCTTCCTATTTCTCTAATGTTCAAACCTGCATTAGAGCTTCTGGTTTCTCATATAGTCAGCCTCTTCTTTCTTCTCTTGATCCTGATTATATATATATATATATATATATATATATAATATATTAGATATATATATATATATATGTATGTATGTATATATGTATGTATATATATATGTATGTATATATATATATATATATATATATATATATATATATATATATATATATATATATATATTTCTCCATATGAGTTTTGCCTTATTGAAGTCTTGAGAGTTTTTTTTTTATCTTTTCCTGTAGGCCTACTACACAAATGTTTTTAAAACTTATTATCAAAATAAAGGCCAGGAGTCTTTCACATTCTTCTTGGTATTTCAGCCAGAACTGTTCTTATTTGGATATTATTATATATTATTATTATTACCAATATATTGGTATTTTCAAAACAAGAATGTGCTTCCGTATAAGTGGCAATGACTTTGAATACCTGTAATAGTTTACATTAGCCTGATGTCATGTGGATTCTGCTCCTCCCATCACAACTATGCTCTGTGTTTGCTCATCACCTGCACAGTCTCTCAGACCTCTGGCAGGAGTAAACACATCTTCAACACAGAGAAGATGAGAAAGATAGGTCTTTTTGGAGCTAATCTCACTACGAGAAACTTGAAGAACAAGATGCTCCCAAAACAGAATCTTCAAAATCAATGGCCAGTGATGCTTTGCATTTTGTGGTATATCACCTGAGGAAAAGCACGACCTGAAAATGATTACAAATTCAGCCTAAACTTACCATAAAACAAACAATTTTCCTCTTCAAAGTCAACTGAAAAATCAAGAAGGATGTATTCCAGCTTCACCAATCAAGTACAGTTCTTCATCAAAGGTCTGTAAAACATTCAAACTTCTAGTTGTATTGTATTTGTTCAATAAAGCGGCTGTCAAAAAAAAACAAAAAAAAAAAAAAAAACTAGGCATAAACACTAACCGGGATGACTGGTGGGTAGATTTTGTGAGTAGTGATATTGAAAAGTTATTTTGCTTTGTACATTTAAACAAAACAAACACATTTTAGTTTTAATAGAAAAAAATAAATAAATAAATTGGGGCGCAAAAAGTACATAATAAAAAAAGTTGAGACAATTAAATGAATAACAATGATAACTAACATGTGGCGGGAAGCTAGAACAATTCCATGAACACAGAAACTAAGACAAAATAACTGAAAGGCTGTAACAAATGGGTTACTGGTAATGGATGAATCTATATTTTTGAAGCACTAAATAAAATGGCGCAGTATACACTTCAACTAAATGCAGAGCTTGGAAAAACTCCAAATATGGGTGTTAGAGCAGCATACACTCAGACCACTTTAGTATAAGGATGAGCAAATAAATTAAGATGAAATCTTAATGTGTGTTGGGTTAAAATGTTCATCTTTCTAAAACTAAACCCATTTTGAACATTTAAATGTCTCAACATGACTAACATCTTCCTTACAGATGCCAAATACACAGTTTTAAAAGTTCATTTCGAATAACAATTGAGATGCTTTTGAAGGTCAAGCTGTGAATTTGTAAAGTGCATCTTAATGCAAATTAAACTAAAAAGTCTCTTTTGAAATTCTTCTACAGTGTTGCAATTTTGTGCTATCCACAAGCCATAGTTACTCTTTTGAGCAACACTTTTTTTTTTTTTTTTTTCTTTGCTACCTACAGTAGTTGTGAACTAGTGGGACAGACATGCATGTGTGATCTGTCCCTGTTTGGAGAACATTACTGATGCCATTAGTCATCTTAAACTCAACACATTTCCAAGAATGGGCTGATAGTTTGTCTTCTGAATTCTACGGATTGTTTGCTAAAAATCTACTCTTGTCACAGAAAGTAATATGAAAGGTTCACTTCCTCTAACACTTACTCAAGACATTAAGAAACAAAGTCAATATGTCTTAACAATTACAACATTTGAGCCTTGTGCAAGATGCTATAATAGATACCAAAACATCTATTTTTTTTTAAAGGTACACATATTTCTAATGGGGTAGTTGCATGTGGTGTCCATGTTAGATTTCCAGTCTAACAAGTGTGTGTATAGACACTTCCAATTTTGCCTGATGCCGGTGCAGAGAGACAGAAAAGGTCAAAAATATTCTCACATAATATCACTTCACATACTATTTTGAACTAAGGTATGTTTGTGTCATGGTTAATGAAAATGAAATAATCCGAAAACTGCAGGACTCATCACATGTGTTGTCGGTACAGAGCAAGAAATTGTTTAGCCCCTTGACATTGTATATGTTTGTTTTCTCTTGTATATGTTTGTTTTTCTCTGGCTGCTGAATCTGTTTATAAAACACGTCTGCAGTAGCAAAAAGCCAAGACATAATGTGATCAGGTGATGATGGCTAATTATTGATTGTAATATAAGCATCATGATCTGATGATTGACTGAATGTAAATCTTAAATACTGATCATAAGTGTGTTGTTCCATTAATTTTGCTCTGCCAACCCTGTGATACCGCTGCATATAAAAAGCCAGTAGTGTTCCACCAATCAAGAATGAAGGATTTTTTAAAAACATGTTCTGCAAAAAAAAATTTTAATTACTATATTATTTAGACACACACAGGCAACAACAAGCAGTAGCATATGAATCTCAACAATGGTGACATCAAGAAAAAAAACTCAAAGCCCAGTTAAAAATTCTTTGGACCTCTTTTTTTAATTAATTAATTATTTTATTTATTTATTCATTTTTGAGATACTCATATCTTAGCGTGTTTCATGACGTCATGAGACATTTACAAACAAGCAGCTCCACATGCTTAGATCTCAAATCTCTGCTAGATCTCGTCTTTGCCATCTAGTGGAAAGTAAAGGATCTTTAAGATAACAGCATTTCTGTGCCGTTACAGTAATAGTCCTGAGGGTTTAAGAAACACAATGATGCAAAATCAAGACATTTTTTCAGCCCCATCATGACTCACATCTCATCTGATCGCTTCATTCTGAAGCTGGAAGGACAGTGAGATGTTAATCACAAAAACATCCAGACACAACAACAGTTTGTTTTCATATTTCAGTGAGTTCATATTTTTAGCATCTGTCAGGTCAGAGTTCTCATGTAATGATATTTATTGTGCAAATAGCAACTATTACATTGAGATCTGTTAATAAAAAGCATAAAAATGAGTGTAAATCAACACAAAGTGTGTCAGATTGACTGATATTCTAAATAAAAATATAAATGTTTCAGTATAAAACTTTTTTTGTATTAGCTGTACAATATAAAAAAAAGAAAAACATTCTTCCAGTAACATTAATAAAACATTTGTTCAAAGTTATCTTGTTCTTTAAAAAGTTTCCGTTTCACAAAATGTTAGCATCGTTCATGGAGCGTTTATACCTGAAACATTTACTGTAGTTGGATGTTCAAATGTTACTTGATTCAGAAGTAAAATTCCTATTAAGTTTGAAGAATGGTGAAATAAAATGTTCCCTAATGATCAAATAACCAAGAAAAAGTGCTTTTTAAAACATTTTAAAAACTGGATATTTGAATTCAGAAAGTTTCATCTGATTTAAAACTAGCAACCAAACCTGCATGCTGATACTGTAGCCTATAAACAAAACAAGGCTTGTAAGATAATTTCAAGACAAGGCTGTGTGTGTGAAACTTTTGCTTTCTCTCTCTTTTAGTTTCTTTGTGGATGTCTTGGCGGATCTGACGACCACAAAACAGACTGTACTTGTCCAATCGCCTGCTCATCTCTGACAGATGCCCTCAGTCTCTATGAGTTCCTCCTCCCCCATGATAACATCAGGGAAAATATTACATTTGAGTCTCACGGCAACTGAACAATCTGTCGGATCAAAACAAGAGAGAGGAACTTTAAGGATTGAGCTCAGCTATAACAAAGAAAAAAAGAAAACAGGTAATTTCTTGTTGGTAGAAAAAAACATTTTAATAATTCATTCTTTAAATCTATTGAAAGGCAAATTTGTGAAAAAAGCCAGGATGTATTTCCTTATTCAAATCTCTCTCTCTCTCTCTCTCTCTCTCGCTTTCATTTTTCTCTGTAGGACAGAGTGAGCAGCAGGGACATATAAGAGAAATGTTTGACTTGAAGAACACGATGTGTTTTCCCAAAGAGGTTTATGGAAGGAAGCTTCAGTCGCATACTCATGTAAGTCTGAGTACATTTACTCATTTATTTAATTTACTGCTCTTCATTTCATCACCTCATTATTGGATCAAACATCACACGCATGCCTGCTAAAAAAAAAACATCTTAATTTTATTATTAGATATCACACTTAATTATTTAAGTAAACTAGCTCAATACTTTGTTGTCTAACCAATGAAATGAGAAAGAAAACTAAGCTGTTGTTATATCTGTTATTGATTAATTAAAGTCTAGTCATGACAGACAGATGGTTTTCAGATACAGTAAGTCAGAATCATGTTTAATATTAATTAAGGTGAAAATTCAGTAGAAGGTCAGAGGTCTTGAATATATTGAAGTAAACATGAGAAAGATAAATGAATATCTTGTGGATAAGCATAGGAGTTTATGATACTCTGTTGAAAATAACATTTTCAAAACCTAATTTCAGAAAATATTTAAATGCAATATAGACACACACACACCACACACAACACACACACACACACACACACACACACACACACACACACACACACACACAAACATATATTAATAACATTTGGCCACCACAGACAACATTGCATTGTGAGGCCAGTGTAGGCATGATATGGGCTTGATTAATACATGGGTTTGTTCATGGGTTCTGTTTTGGCTATTTGAATTAGCCCCAGCTGGTTATGTCCTTTATAATCAGGTAAGTTTGATGAATTCTGAATGAAATTCTATTTGGACAAACATGTTAGACTTCTCAGCAATGAAGATCTAAGGTAGTTTGTTGCTTGTTTTTGCTTTTGGCTATTGCTTTACTAATTATAACATATTTAGAGATGAGTTTAGAATTGACAGAATAATGATCCAGCATCCAACATATTATTAAGGAAAACAAATATTAATAAATAAATATTAATTTACCTAAAAAATTACACATTTAGTTGAATATTGATCAAAAACTCAAATAAGTGATACATCTGCATGACACTATATAACTTAATTTATGTGTATGTTTATATATTTGTTTGTTTGTGAAATAGATTATGAAATAAGATTGACTGTTTCCCCTCAATTGGTACAAATATGTTTTCCTGAGCAGTGCTTGGTTGTTTTCTTACCTTTTTTTCTTTCCTTTTTGTAAATTATTTATTTATTTATTTATTTTTAATCTTATCTGGCTTCAGTGGTCGCATTTTGCGTTTTTAGTGAAACCTTTTTTACACTGACTAGTGAGCCAGATCTCATTAATTAAAAAAGCTTACAACCCAAAAAAAACAAACAAAGCCATTGCATTACATTTTTTTTTTTTTTTTTTTGTAATTTTAAAGGGTTAGTTCACCCAAAAATGACAATTGTGTCATTAATTACACACCCTCATGTCATTCCCAACCCATAAGATGTTGTTCATCTCCCAAAACACAAATTAAGATATTTTGATGAAATCCAAGAGCTTTCTGACCCTGCTTAGACAGCAACACACTGAAATGTTCCAAGGCCAATAAAGGTAGTAAGGACATCATTAAAATAGTCCATATGACATAAGTGGTTCAACCATCATTTTATGAAGCTACAAGAATAATTTTTATGTGCAAAGAAAATAAAAATAACGACTTCATTCAACAATTTCTTCTATTCTGTGTCAGTCTTCAACATGCGTTTACGAGAGTATCACAACTCGTGTGTGAGCCGTCGTTCTGATGTAGAACCCGGATGCACTGTGTCTTGCTTACAAGTAGAGCAAGACACTTGCTTTACATAAAAACTTTCATTGGTTCTCTGGTGGAAAAGATACTGTTTTGTGCTGTTACACAGTTGACACGTGAACACAAGATCTTGAAACACTGAATAAGGAACATGTTTTTGCTGTTGCTAAAGAAAATTAGTTTTTCAATATGTTGCTGTTTTTACCACAAGTGTTCTTTCTCACGTTAAGTTTGCCAGTATTAAATTGATTTTGTGTTATATTCATGTAGCATCACGTTTATGTTAAAATGTGTATTGATAACATGGCTGTGTGTACAGTGTGCAAAAAAAAAAAAAAATTAAAAACACCATCAAAATGTGTATAAATCATTGTGGTCCAGGTTCAGATCTGCTATACAGCTCTGAATACTAACACACTAACCCAGGGCCAGCCCGTGCCTTTATGGGCCCCTAAGCAGAATTTTATTTGGGGGCCCCTCAGTACTGCCAATACAACTGACTATATTGTCAATGCTTGATTATTCAGACACTTTAAATCTAACACACACATTATCAATTTTGTTTGTTGTAGCTTGTTGCTTACATCATACCACTGTCTGCATGTTTTTACCCTTTTTA
The DNA here is from genome assembly GCF_018340385.1 of Cyprinus carpio. Classification (NCBI taxonomy): domain Eukaryota; kingdom Metazoa; phylum Chordata; class Actinopteri; order Cypriniformes; family Cyprinidae; genus Cyprinus; species Cyprinus carpio. The sequence goes on from NC_056592.1 coordinate 24,577,784, forward strand.
CGGTGTTTAGTAGCAAACCCTCAAGTGTGGTTAGGGGTTTGTTTTGCAATATTACATTCAAAGTCTTACAGTACTAAGTGACATGTGTACAGAAAAGTAGCGAAATAAGCAGACAATGCATTTACTGTCAACAAATTAACCACTTTAAGGAAATGCAACTGTCTGTCTGTCAAAAAAAAAAAAAAAAAAAAAAAAAAGATCTCACAAAAGGCATCCATATAAATATATGATCTGGGATTGGTTGAAAACTCACCTGCTGTATCATAATCAGCTGTAGCACTGACACTTGGGGCATAAACACACACACACAAATTAATAAATAAAAATCAAGCTTTCATTTCATGTTCTCTTGGGGGCCCCTAAGCAGCCACTTAGTTTGCTTATGCCTTGGGCCGGCTCTGCACTAACCACACCACAACAATAAGTAGATGGTGTCTTTGTCCATATCCTTTTACAAAGCATTATCACCATTACTCAGATAATGCCAAACTTACCTTAACGATTCACACCGAAATTGTAACTTAATGTAGAACAAAACATGAAAGTGTCAAAAAGACTTCAAAAGTCTTACTTTTTTTTTAAATTCACAAATCGTAAATGTCCATTCTAAAATCCTACAGGAAGTTCAAGAGGGAATGGCTCACAAATGCAAGCCTGTAACTCTAACCCAAGCCTTTGTTTTTATATCTTATTTTTTTATATTATTGTATGATGTTTTTATGCAGGCTGCCAGCTAGTTGCTGTAATGAATCTTTAACAGTGACTAACTGGCAACAGTTTGTTGCCAGTATTTTACTGTAACTGAACCATTACGGTGACTAACTGGCAACAGTGTTGCCAGTATTTTACTGTAAATAAAGAATTACAGTGAATAACTGGCAGGGGAGTGGTTGGCAGTTATTTACTGTAATGACACGAAACCACTCAGTATAATACTGCATATAAATTTACTGTATATAATATTTGTGTAACACCAGAATGACTACAATATTCTTATTTTCTTTTTTTAAAAAAGAGAAAGCATATAAAATGTTCATACAAATATATTTTATTAATTTGGGGGAAAAAAATACATAACATGAAATATCACAAAATTAAACAAATCAGAACATATACTAAAAAAAAAAAAAAAAAAAAAAAAACACATTATCTATAGAAATTGGCTAAAAAACATCTTACAACCTCAGTAAAAATTATAAACAAAATACAAGCGTTCTTATTTCCTTAACAATATAATAACAAAAGTAAAATAAATAAACAAGTTGAGTTGGTCAATTATTGATCAATTAAATATTGTGCACACACCTACAAGGGATGTAACTGAAAGTTGTGAGGAGAGGCTCAAAACTCAGCTAACCACTAATATAGCTTTCTGGAACCAAGGGAGTCCAAGAACAAATAATAACGATTTAAACTTCACATAAAGTATTCTAGTAAAACCTCACTTATATTTGAACAGTTTACTTACTCGTTGTGGAAGGGTCCATTTTAAGGCTTAAAACGTGGAAAACGCTGCAACTGGTTGACTAACGATGCACGCTGAAAAGTAAACAAATGACTAGACCACCAGGCTGCCTTAAAGGGGCAACACCTTGGCGTTTAGGATAAGGCAGTCATGTGCGTGCGTATGTGTTGTGTGTTAATGCATAAATCCTTGGGTTTCTGTCTGAATATGTGTACACTTCACAATATAATGTGACGTAATGCACTCGAGTAGTTTCGGAGGACAGTAATTTACTGATTAATGTTACAGTTGGTACCTGTAATGGGTACATAGAGTAATTTACTGTAATTTATTATTTGAGCTGCATAAATTCTTAAAGATGCACCTAATATTACAGTAAAATACTGTTCCCAGATGATACAGCAAAAACACTGGCTATGTTTACAGTTATTTACCCTAGAAAATACAGCAAGGGTTAACAGTGTAACCTAACATAAAGTAACTCCAAGCTTGAAATCTGATTGGTTGATAGGGGTGTTGATTTAGGACCCAACCAAGGATGTTGACTGAAGAATTATGCTGCCTGGCAAAAACATATATACCTGTACTGACTAAATATTCCTTAGGGAAAGTCACAAAAATGCCCTTGTATGTCAAATATACAGTATTTTTTTCCCAGTAGAATTGCCTAAAAGAATAAGATATTTAAGACATGTTTTTAGAGAATATGCTACTTAAATTAAGTAATTAGCAAATAAAGTTGTTCTTGTTTTAAACAGAAACAACACAAAAATATAGTGAGGCTTATGGTCTAAAACTACAAAAAAGATGTAGTAAAATAAAGTGAATTTTGTCATTTACTGTCATTGCAATTACAAACCTTTCTACCTGCTCAACTATTATAGTATTAAAGATGAAGCTTTCTAGAAGTCATTTGTGACACACACTATCAATTGGAGTATACTTTATAATAGTACGTTGCCTCTTCCTCAATGGTTATAGTGTGTTTGTCTCACTGTTATGTGGTGCCATCTACTGGATAAAAAAAAAAAAAAACCCTGAATCTAATCTTTGAAGTACTATATACAGTGACTATGCATACTGGGTAAGTAGTACTGCAGTTTTCACTTAAGTGCACTTGTCCTTTAGCTTCCCAGTAAACAGCATCATTCAGTCTAACTTACACTATATTCATACTAAATCAGTCTAACTTCAATGTATTAAAGCACTCTGGAAAATGCCACGATCTAAAACAAGCCTTAAAGACCAGGGTTTTATGCAGCTGCTGATGAAGGTGGCACTGGAGGGTAAAGACTTGCAAAGATTATTAGTTTTGATTTAGTCCATGAGGAAGAGGATTATTTTTTTTGTTTGTTGTTGTTTTATTTATTATTATTATTAATTTATTTTATTTTTTTATTTTTTTATTATTATTATTATTTTTTATTTTTTTTTTGAGGAAGAGGATGATGTAGTTACTAAACTTTTTTAGTGATAGCTCATTCCGAACTATGACGAATGACCTGCAGAGGGCAGCAGAGAAGTTCTAAAACATACAGGATCAGACAGAGCCTTTCTTTACAGAGGCCACATTCCCCATTGTGTCCGCTAGAGGACGCAGCATGGAGTTCCCTAGAAGGGGAACGATGGGTAGCAGAGGAGATTTATTGGTAGGATACAAACAGAAATTTCCAGATCCTCCGGTGTTAATGTTATACCCTCTTAGAGCAAATTACTTACCACAGAAATCACTTAGTGGTGTACGGAAAAGCAGCCCCCGCAGTGGGGGCACCATTGCAGGACATTCTAAAAGGCATTGACAAATCACACAGAACGTGTTTTTGCCTTGAAAAGCGCGCAGACGTGACGATGGAATTTAAAAAAATAAAAATAAAAAAAACACCTCAAGGTCACTTTTTTAAACTTCTTACTTCTTCTTGGCCTATTTATCTTTATTAACAAACTGTAGCCTATACTGATTTTTGTTAGTTTGAAAAGGCTTAAATTAAAAATGCTGTCTTTCCATTTTTTTTCCATTGACTTAGCAGTAGACATGTTAATGACAAGAGAAATGCAAAAGAAAAATAGTTTTTTCCCACTTGGTTGTTTGTGTACTATTAATTGGCACACTTTCAAAACTTCCAATATGTAGTGTATTTATTTATTTATTTTTCTTAGTGGGACCAGTAAAGAAGATTTTTTAGCTGAAACTGTGGTCCTTGACCAGTTTTTGAGAATAATAAAAGCATTTCAAGGAACATAGAATTTATACTAGTGGCTCCTGATGATATATTAAGGGTTTTTTCACTTGAAACGAGCAATGAACAAATATTATTTACAGTATTATTACTTGTAATCCATAGCCATCATCCTTTTGAGCCAGTTCTTTTAATGAACTTGATGAACCATTCACCAAATCAGTTTGTCTGAAACAGTCTTGGATTACATAGTTAACCATGGTTCCCCTTGAAGGGGAATGAGACACTGTAGTGGACACTTCGGGGAACCTTCAGTGTGACTGGTGTCTGAAGCCATGATTCAAACGTGACAATGAAGTTGGCCGATGACAGTCTATGACGTCACTATCAGTGTGTCCACTGTTATAAAAGGGTGTCTGTACACATCAATAATGTTTTTGTGTGAAGGAGATATGTGAGGGAAGGCCCAAAACATGGCACCAAGATGCAGTGTCTTGTTTCTGTTCTCAAGGAATGTTGGTTACCTATTTAACCTATGTAACTGCGTCCTCTAGTCTAGTGGACCAAGTAGAGGAACAGAATACCCACTAAGCCATGCTGAGAGATTAACTGCCTAATTAATTATAAATCTATATAACAAAGTCAAATTCCCTGACCAGTACTGTCACAGAGTTAGTGACGCTATCCCCTTACAGTGGTAAAAAGGAGGGTGGGGGGAATGGAAAGATGAGGGAGGAAGAGGAGGATGTTAATTCCGTTCAGCTCGTTGATGTTGACCAGAGCATTTGCTCTGAATCACCTCCCTCAGATCTCTCCTAGCCTTCCAGGCATTTTACCTCTTCTGAGACTTACTCCTCTGTGGGGGAGGGGCTTGAGTGGCAACGCTTTCCCTCTTGGCCAGTCTATGATCTTCATATCGAGATGGGCCAGGTGCGGATCTGGAATGAAAGGGTATAAACTTTTTTAAAGCTTTTCAAAGGCCTTCGCCTCTCTAAACATTTCAACCACTGTCTCAACAGGGAGTTCAGAAAAGCTCAGAGAGCGATACTGGTGCATAGAGTAGGAAATTACTTTCTTTCCGCCCCGATACCAGCCAGATAAAACCACAGATGTCTCTCCACTATTTTCTGCCATCGAACAGCCAAAAGCAGAAGCAGTCTGTTTGGTAGTCCGGAGAACTATATCCATGGTATGGCGCAACTCCGCCACAGCATCAGGGGAAAAGCTCTGGCCATCATCCAGATCCTTTAGCAAATCAGCCTGGTAGACTTGTAACACCGCCAGATGTGCAACTCTCCACTAGCCTGACCTGCGGACATATATGCTCTGCAATTTAAATATGATGTGGTACTCGGCAGTTTAGATGGCAAAGTGGGATACTTCAGTGTTGATGTTTTCTCGCACCAAAAGATAGCCTACAAGCATCCCTTCAATGGGAGGCACTGACACATGCCCATGCTCGCACATCCCCTAGACGTTCACATAATCCATTATTGATGGCAGCGATGAACACGAGATGCGAAAGGTTTCTTCCATGATGTCTCCACTTCCGTGTGAAGATCGGGAAGAAAAAATAAAGACTCACTAGAACCGGGTGGTTATGATCAGACAGAAATCACTCATCCAATCGACCATGAACGATTTGCGGCCTCTTGCTCTTCCATGGAAGGTATTATATATGTGGGGCAGGAGGGCTGGAAGGACTCCATCACTTCCTCATTCTCTGCAGTTCCCTCCCGCTCTTCCTGGCTGGATGCCAAATAGCGCTGTCTGCTGGATCAGATGATGAGAGAGAGAGAGAGAGAGTACTGAAGCACTTCTGATTGAAGCAGCACCTCTGATGGAACACAGTGACCGAACCTAAAACCTTCAGCTGACACACAGATCATATCCACACATTTGTAAATTACTGAGGTCGCACTGACTATATATGTTACGGAAGTTGGTCCAGTCCAGTTTCTTTCACACAGCAGTGTTGTATTACTTGTTAAGCTGCACGTTAGAGCCTGGCCCATGTCCGACAGCTTATCAGAATTACCGTCCCGAGCCATCTTCCCCAACCACCCCTACCCCCCACCCCCTTCTCCAAAAAACAGCTTACACTACTGTTTCAGCTATTAAATAGTTCAGTTTTCTATGTAATGGCATGAAATGTCGTTTAATTTTTTTTTTATTAAGTTAATTTAGAAAAACGTTTGGAGCATTTTTTGTTTGTTAAATATAAAAGTTTTTGTTTTTTAAAGTAATGATCAAGCGGCCAGCGGCAGACAGTGAGTTGATCATAGCCAATGTTTGATCAATTTAGCCTTCTCAAATCATCACGACTTTGCTAAAACAAAAATCTATAGATATAAATATAGAACAATTCAAGCATATAACAATGTGTAAACGTTAAACCTAGATTAATGTGCGCTATATCCAATAGTTGGTCTTGTTTGTGCAAGCTAAAGTGCGCTTTGCAGGACATGGAGGCACCTAAACGCCTCAGGACATTAAGGCAACAAGTGGATACAACGTTATTTTTGCTCATAAAGGTATGAGTAATACATCAATCATAACTGTAAAGGGTCTACTTTTATTTTGTGTGCACTCACAATATCAACAAAACATTGTGATTTTATAAAATAAAGAAAACAAACATGTGCTTTCTGCCGTCTCGTCTTGAACAGGAGCTCTTCACAAAAATGAACCGAAACTAATCGAATACCTGCCTCACAGACATGATAAATATACCTATAAAAAGCTTTAAATTACTACTTAATGAAATAAAACAAATAAAAAAAACAACAAATCTTTCATTATAATCATAATCCGTAAAGATGCACTTCTCTCTAATGGCGCGTCTAATGAGATGGGAGTGTGGTCATGTGGTTTCCACCAGCGTGGCAATGTTTTTTTCCATCACTAATTGATGGAATGTCTAAAATATAACAAATAATGAGAAGCCTTTAAACAGGCCCGAGGCCCGAGGCCCGAAGCCCAGCCTGCGTCTGAACTATGTCGTGAAAATTGTCCCAAAGCACAGCCCGAGGGCGTAAAATAGTAGGGGCCCCATTAGCCCGGGCGGATTGCAGGACTCTAGCACGTTAACATATGGCGCTTTTTCCATTGCATGGTACGGCACCGTACCAGTTCACTTTTGGGGGTTTTCCACTGGGTACTGTACCTGGTACCTGGTAGCTTTTTTTAATACCACCTTGGTTGAGGTTCCAAGTGAACCGTAACGACATCAAAATGTGACGTGTAAGCTCTGCTGATCACGGATTGGCTGGAGAGAATCGTCGCTACCTGCGTCACTGAACTTGTGACACAAACACAACAGAAATGCTAGCTTTAAATCAGCACAGCCAGCCAAGGATTGAATGCACTGTTTTGAATGAGTGCACCTTTTTTATAAACAACCAAAAAGTTTTCGTTGTCTGTTGTGGTAAGTACAGACGTTCCTCTCTTGATAGCAGAGGAACAGATCCAGCAAGAGCTTGGTGGGACAAACACAGAATGAATACGGTTTTTTTAGGAGTCGCGGCAGTAGAGGTGGGGCAACTATAGCCCTGGATATTGTAACGGGGCATGAGACTTGAAGACACAGATATAGTTAAGAGAAGGAGTCTAGGAACTGGTAGAAGGTAAGTAGAGCCGGGAAGAGACTGCAGACGGAGAAGACCTTAGAGCAGGTAAGCATGCATGGGGAGTGAGCCTGTAATCCACAGTGGAGACCAGGGGCCGGTTGCACCAGATGTACGTAAATAGCTGGGTGTAAGCCCTACGCGGGACATTGCAACAATCAGCTTTACGTTAAATATTTATACCTGTTGCACCCACTGAAACTACAATCCATTTTTGAAAACGCCTGCCAGGGTGAAGATTTTCAAAAACTCTGGTTGCAGTGTTATTGTGTAGACAGTGAAAATGGCATTTTTGGCTTGTGATGTCAGAGCTAGTGCTGTTATCTCCACCTACTGGAAACTTTTTCAGGCTTCTGATTGGCCAACATGGCTTTACGGTTGAGATTAAACCAGTAGCCACTTGCATTTTATGAATCACCAAGCGCCATGGTTCTAGCTAAAAATCATCTTTACTGTTCTACTGCATCTATTGTGTGTCTGAGGGAGAGTAAATTAACAGCAAATTTTCATTTTTGGGTAAACTATCACTTTAATGATGCTATAATCTCCACCCTAACAATAGTCTGAGACTGCTGCCTGGTGCTGCTGAGCTCAGGCTACTGTGACATATGGATTTGCAGTCCTGCACTTGGTTATTACTGGATTCCACATAGTTATACTGAAGTTTATTATTGTACTGAAGTACAATAATGTAGAAAGCTAAATTCGAGATGTAAGAAACTAATAAAAAATATATAGGGGTATTTGTAAAAACATTACATTTTAAAAAGAACAGGTGTGGATTTAACAAAAAGGAATCATTGCAACAGAGTTTTAAAATTGACCTGAATTGTAAGTTCATTAAAGAAAATTTACTGAATACTGAAATATTCTATAAAATACTAAATAACTGTTAATTAGCACTGGGATATTTCACTGTTCATAACACCCTATTGTCTGTGGTTTTAGCAACAGGCCATCAATAGTTCATTCATATAATTTTCACTTGCTTTTCCCCGAAAGGCTTTTTTTTTTTTTTTTTTTTTCAGCACATCTAGTATGACATTTGTGTAAAATTATTTATTTTATTTAAATAATTTTTTCATTTCAAGATTAGCCCAAGATCCATGTGAAATGACTCTGTCAGTATCAGTTTGTTGGACAATCACAGCGATATAAACTTCAGCTTAAGTGTTGTGAATGTGGTTTACATGCATTAACACTTTGCAAGTGCTAATTTGGCAGTGTGGGGGTCTAGTAAACAAACAAAGCAGACATACTTTCCATTTGAGGTTAAGACGACTGTGAGAACTTCATAAACATAAAGGTATTGGAAAAAACACTGCACTCGTTTCACAGTTAAACCTCCAGTGCAGACAAAGGTGAGAATCGTTGGTTGTCAAGTGCCAAAGCCAGTGGAACATGTTTCTGGTTTTGGTTTACACTTCAGTTTAGTTAAGGTGAAAATCTTTTTTTTTTTTTTACTCAACAAATTGCATAGTATGTATTAATGTATACAAAACTACTTGTATATACAATAAATACATATTTTGTTATATATACATATTAATATATATGAGATATGACAGAACCATTTTCAAAGAACCACTTTTAGACTTTACTTTTATTTCTCTCATTTTTTTCAGTGTAATTATTATTTATTTATGATTAATCTGGAAATGCTGCTAAATGTACTGTATGTCTGCGCTCATATAGTCACAAGCTTCTAATTCATCAATATGGACACTATTTAATATGACATTGAAATTTCATTGACTACTTGCATTTGTTATTGAAGTAAAATGCTATTTACATTAGAAAGTATAATTCATTACTGAGGGACTGTAATAATAACCAGCTAAACAACTTAGAATATTAAGAATGACACTCAAACACACACAAAAACGTACACAAAGTAACATATTTATTCATAAAGAAGCAACTTCATAATAAAAGTAGATTTCAATATTTTGTTCAAACAGAAAGGCAAAAAAAAAAAAAAATATTTAGGTTCTGATTTTCAAGCATTTCACACTAACAGACTTTACCATCTTATGATCATTTTAACAGACTATGCTTACTTTTTAAGATACAGATTTAATTAATACAGGTATTAATTAAACAATTTTGACAAAATAAACAGTCCTTTGTATGTTATAAAATCAAACCTCTTCTCAGTCCAACAGCATGTATGTTCTGAACAGGCTTCATAAAAATAATGAATATTGTGCACACTCTCCATTCATATATGTATCTAAAGCCACTCAGAAAAGTTTCCAGCAGATATGGCTTAAGACATCTATTTCAGAGAAGCAGTCAGTCTAGTAAAATATAGTAAATATAAATTTTCTTAATCACTCATTTCATCTGAAGCAGGGGTTTTCATAGTTTTTGATACCATTGACCCTCAAATATAATGACTATTTCAAGACCCACCAAATACAAAAGCGGGTACATATTTGTATGTATAAAAAAATAATAAAATAATTATACAATGAAAAAAAAAAAACTGTCTTCTTAATAGAAAGTAAATATTTTCCAGGTAATATTTTCCACACATTATTAGAGTACTTTCAGATACACACATAGAGAAAAATATAAAACTATAACTGTCAGTTCAATAAAATAATTGTGATTAATTTCATGACTTCTAACCAGTTTTAAGAAAGTAGAAAGAAATATGAATAATATCAAATGTAGTCGATTTTTTACTTATTTTATTTTATTTTATTTGTTTCATTTTGAACATCAAGAATAAAAATATAAATATAAAAATCAGTCACACTCATGTTTTCATGACTTCGGCAGGTTTAAAGCAGCATATGTGCTGTTGATCTGGCTGGACCGAATATTTCTGCGCAGTTTGGAAAAGTCCACCGTAGCATACTGAAAGAGCAATATTAACATTTTTAGCTGCAGTTGAACAAAAAATAACCAAAATGAAGTGTTATAGAACGTATTGTATGAGTCAGCAAGAATCCTCAATAATTATCAAGACAGAAATTAATTTTAGTTATAATGATGGTTTGACATATTCTTACATGTAATTGATCCCGATGTGGTTCTATGACTTGCATCTGCTGTTGATCAGTGTTGAGTTGTTCTGATTGTTCTTCAGACCTCCGGTTTCCAACAACAAAAACTTTTACTAGTCCTAAAAATGGTGTTTCAGATTCAACATTTGTATTCGTCACATAAATGACACAATAATAATAAAACAGTCAAAAGCCTGAATTAAGAATATTTACATATTTAATTAACTTCTGCTGACTATATTCATGATATAATAATTTTTACAGATGGCTGAAAATATCTCACCGATCACCACAATAACCAGAAGCCCATTCATCAGTCCAAATATGATGATAACAATCTTCCACTGTGTCTGAATCTGCTCGGTATACTCAGTCACTGTATGATTGTGACACTCAGTTAACACAGTTAGTTGAGTTGATTCTGTAATAAAAGTGTCCAGTCTGTTACTGCAAAAAATTTTACTGTTAGTGCAATGGCTACAGATTTGTAGCACTGAAAATTTATAATATTAATAGATTACACTGCCTGAAAAAAAAAAACAAAAAAACAAACAAACAAACAAACAAACAATATATATATTTTATCATCTGTATTTAAGCAAATACAAATATAGATTTTAGGATTGGATCATTATTGCAGTGATTAATGTTTTCAGGCATGCTGTGTATTTGACAACAATTCTTTTAATTCTAACTGATGCAGTGTGTAGCTTTTTATTTCTTGAACAACAATGTCGGAAGACCCATGTTCATATTCCAGAATGACAATACAAAGATAGCACTACAAAGATCAGACTCAAATTGAGAAATAGTGGCTTAATGAGCATGAAAATAAATAAATAAATAAATAAATAAATAAATAAATAAATAAATAAATAAATAAATAAAAATAAAGTTATTCTTGATTGATTTGGCTACCATTTTGTTTTGGTTTTAGTTGTATTTAAAGAGGGTTCGACTCTGCCATTGCCTATACAAGATCTCGGCCAAAAAATAATGCAACTCTTGATGAAAATAAATGCTGTGATGTTGCATACCATTGTTGAAACAATGCCACAAATAACAAATTAATCGCTGCAAAAAAAATGATCTATTCCTAATTTGTAAATGTAGGTAGTTAATAACTAGTATGTATGTAAGCTGTGATCATCAGTATGTCTTGATCACTGAAGGATAAAATGAAACTCACCATTGAAGTGCAGTCTGGTGCTGTTGCTGAGTTTTGGAGGTGTGCGTGTGTTCATACAGTAATAAACTCCTAATTCATCAAGCCAGTCACATTATTAATACCATGATGATGTTGTAAACTGCACTGAATATTTTTTTCTGAAAGTTTTATTATAGTAATGAGGTGATATTGGTGTTGGGAATGTTCGTAGAATCACTGTCGGAGGATCTGCTGTTTTCAGTAAAATCCAATAAACCTCATTTTCATCAAGATCACAGTTTATGATCACATTTGATCCCAAATCAGTCAGTAGATCTGAAACTGCAGCTTGACAATAGATAAACACATCTATAAGATAAAAATAAATAAGATTAACAACATAAAATCTGACGCATAACATAAAAAAACTATTTAGAATTTTTAATATGTTTTACAAAGCACGTAAATACATTGATATCATGTAATAAACTCACAGAGCTGAAGGTGAATGATCCTCATGCTGTTGTCGTGGTAAAACACTTAACACTATAAAAATCGGTTCCCTCCACTCAACATTTAAGATGAATCTACTGCAGCTTTGAAGCAAAGACAGGAAGAAAAAAAAACACCCACATCAAGCAAAGGAAGTCAAAGTTAATTTTGCTCTGACCACAAAACCCAATTTCTCGTCACCATCATCACTTTATTAAGTTTAACACGTTTGATATTCAATCATGTTAAAGTCATGTTGGTAAATTTCTTAGATCAAAGCTTAAATTATTAAAAGCATTGTTCAAGCTCCACATCTTCTATTCAGGACACTCGTGTGGTGTGTTCTGTGTGTTTGAAGACTGATATCTGGATCCTGACACTCCTGTCTGGTTTGGTTTTGGTTCTTAGTTGGAATCCAGATGCTCATGCTCCATTTTTTTGTCTTTTGTTGTGAGCACATGGTGAGGGGTTCTGTGACCCTGTTTGTGCTTCCTAGATCTGATGTTTAAACAAGCAGTGGAAAACACAATTTCAATGGAAAATACAGCCAATGATGATCTCAAGTTACAACGTAATTAACAAAGACTGGAAATGTAAATAAACTGTCAACAGTAAGTAGTCTAAATTACACAATTTCAATGGAAAATACAGCCAATGATGATCTCAAGTATAGCAGACAGATCGTTTGTTCTCCACATTATGGTATGTCATAATTAGTACTGTTTGTTGTTACATCACTGAACCTTTATGTCTGGTTGTAAGGTTAGAGAAAATGTTGTATATCATCAGCATAGCAGACATCTTTTTTTTTTATTTTATGTTTGTTGTTGAATTTGTACTGTAATTTGCTGCCAGATCAATGATAAAAGAGTAAATGTTAATTCTGTCCAATCTCTTGCAATGAATATCCAACAAATAGATAGACAGAGGAGAAAAGTTAAGAGTTTTGATCAACTGATCAAGGCTTGGCTGGTAATGGTTCAGCCCCTTTAGCTACCACAAGAGGCAAGGCGGAAACTCCCCAACAGTAACTTAGCAGGTTACATTAAACAGTGATACATATACAGAGAAGACAAGTTATATATGTAATATTTAATTCATTTAAATTGCACTAGAAATTTTCATAGACATGTTGCAAAAGCCTCAAATAGCCTACCACTTCAAAGCAGTTTAGAGATGCAGATTTAGTGTCCATTATGCGTACTGCACTTTGGCATTTTTCCGTCCTGGGACAGTCTTGTGCATTGACTTCCTGTTAGGTTCACACACTCTCAAGTGAAAGAGCCCACTGAGATCAGGCAACATCATTGTCATGGAGTGTACATGGGGTTTGCAGGTAGGTGAGTTGCCAAAGGTAGGTGTCAAGGTATAGCATCGACATGAATGTCAGATCCCAAGGTTTCATTGGCCAGAGCATAAAACTGCCTTCACCATGATTCATCAGACCAGGCAACCTTCTTCCATGCTCCATGGTCCAGTCTGATTCTCATGCCCCTTTGTAGGCGCTTTTGGCAATGGACAGGGATCCTCATGGGCACTCTGACCAGTCTGTGGGTACGCAGCCCCATTTGTTGAAAACTGTGATGTACTGTGTGTTCTGACACCTTTCTATCATTAACTTTGTCAATAGTTTAAGCTACAGTGGCTCTTCTTTGTGAGCCAGGCTTTGACTAGCTAGTCTTTTTGGAGACGCTCTGACCCAGTCTTCTAGCCATTACTATTTTAGTCACTCACATCTTTTTGCTTGGCCATTTTCCTGCTTCCAGCACATGATATTCATGACCTGACTGTTCACTTGCTTTGTTATATCTCCCACCCATTAACAGTTGCCATAAGAATGATGTATTCAATGTTACTCAATTCAGTGGTTTCAGTGCTGTGGTTGATCAGTGTAACTTCCCCTCCCTCTTAAAACAACATCTCTACTCTTCTCTGATGATGTGCTCACTGGTGTGAGGGAGGGACAACCTGTCAACTCCTTGTCGACTCCCTGATGGACAAAATTGAGTACTGTCTTACATTTTTTCCTTCTTGTTAATATTCACATATCACATATCACATTAAGGAAGAGAAAAGACTAGGACAAGCCATTTCATGCAGGACTTTAAAGGGATTTTCACATTACTGGTTAATGACAGACTCACTCACTCATAAAGACAGACCCTTGCTGCCACCTACCGGCGTAACAACGTAACCTGCACTGAAATCGTGCAGAAGTCCCCACAACTAGCTGCGTTTACACATGCGATCACCATGTTCTGATCAAGCAGATCAGAACATCAGTCAATCAGGACTACAGCTTGTCTAGTAACAAGATATCTTTTTAATATCTAATAAACTACACTGGGGGCAGCTGTGGCCTAATGGTTAGAGATTTGGACTTGTAACCCGAAGGTCGCAGGTTCGAGTCTCGGTGCTGGCAGGAGTTGTAGGTGGGAGAGAGTGAATGAACAGTTCTCTCTTCCACCCTCAATACCCATGGCTGAAGTGCCCTTGAGCAAGGCACTGAACCCCCAGATGCTCCCCGGGCGCTGGATATATAGCTGCCCACTGCTCCGGGGGTGTGTTCACTTCTCACTGCTGTGCGTGTGCACTTGGATGGGTTAAATGCAGAGCACCAATTCCGAGTATGGGTTACCATACTTGGCAAATGTCACAACTTTCACTTTCACTAGTTTCCATATTCTTGATCAACACAAAGCAAATAAATGCATTGTAAGTCTATTCTGTTATTTAAGCCTCTTTATATATATATATATATATATATATATATATATATATATATATATATATAGGTACAAGTATAGATGCAGCATATTGTCATCAAAAAATATATACTGCATATTTTGTAGTTCTGTTTTTCAGAACAGTATTTCCTGTTCCACTATACAATAAACAAAATTTGAAAGGCAAATGCACAGGAAAACCCAACTCTTCTTTTATAGGCTAATGTTTTAAGTAGATATGTCAGGAATCATATTACACACGTCTAAACTGTTTTTCCAAAAACTCTTTATTCACATTACTAAACAAATTGAAACAAATGTTCAGTTTCATCATCAGAAATAAACTTATGTAAGAGCTTTCTTGTAGCAATAAAAAAAAATGCTATTAATTATAATTACATCATTATATAATGCATCATAAAATAATTGACTAACCAGAACAGTATTATTCTTAACTCAATTATGATGCTGAATTTTATTAAATATTATGATTATTATTATCTCAACCATGAACACCATGTTTTACCTTGAGTGTAAACAGAAATATTTAAATTGGCTGATGTGTAATCAGGAAATAATGAATGAGATTTGGTAACTGTGTAGTTATAAAGTTAACTTACAAGAAATACATAAAAAATTCAAAATACATTTATTCTTTCAAACACACTTGCGGTACAGGAATGACAGCAAAAAAAAAAAAAAATAAAAAAAAAAAATTCTTGTTTCAGTGTTTCAAGATCTCATTCTGCTATACATTAAGAACAAAAAGTTCATATTGTTATCAGCAAGAGTATATCATGAGAGATAATCTGCAACAGAAAATGTGATTTTGCATGACATGCCACTCCTGCTTCTGACGTGAACATTTATTTGTTAGCATGGGTGGCAGAAAATACAGGCTGCTCAGATGCTGCTGACACTTGCATTGTGCAACAGATCCTTTAGTTTGCCACTGTTCCTCCTATATATGAAGCAAGAGCTCTTTTTCTGCGAATTATGAAACAGGCTATCACGGGAACTAATATAATGAATATAGTGCAAACACAGATCAATAATATCTTTTTCCAGTCCAATTGTGTTCCTGGATCTTTTTCTGCTGTTGAATCTGCAACAAAACAAATGTTCAGAGAGAGCAAGAGAGAGAGAGAGAGAGATTACCGAACTGTGATAACAGACAACAGATCTGTATATGAATCATACTAAATTCAGACTGGAATCCATGCTGTTTTTTAAAGGTGCTGTATGTAATTTTTTGATTGTACTAATGCATTGAAAGAGCATGCATTGCTGAGTTCACACATGTTTCTCAGAAAAAAAAAAAAAAAAAAAATGCTACAACCAGTCATTCCACTTTGAAATGTGTGTTCCATGTCAGAATGTCTGTTTTTGTTTTGGGCTTTGTGATTCTGCCCACTGACAGTTTATTCAAAAATATTCTTACAGCCAAGAATGCCAATTGGCGGAAAACACAGCATAATACAGCCATGGGAGCAAAATAACTGGATCAAAGATCACAGATTCTATCCCACCTAAAAAGCTTTGGCATCCATTTAAAAAGCTCTCTGACCAGAGGCAAATCAAATCACAACATACACCGCCTTCTATTGGTCAACTGAATTTGTTCCTGTTGCGTTTTTCCCCAATCTGCCAACCCGCGTGAGCCTTGAGTCTGATGAGGAGGGGATGGGAGGGGAAAGAAACAATCTCTCCAGTATTTTTAATTTGGACAAGAGTACCCCATTTCAAACCGCTAGCTATCAATGTTACATACTGCACCTTTAAAAACTTCAAACATAAATGAACTATTTTTACGCACCATTAATGAACAGCCGTACATTATCCTGTTTAGAATCAGATGAGTGTGTGATGAAGCAGCTGGAACTCTCCTGCATCAGTGTAATTAAGATTGATGAGTCTGAGGGAGAAGTTTTCCTCTCTCATACTCCTCAGGAAAGTTTCAGCTCTGTTCTTGTACTGTGGGTCCTGTCGCTCTACTGAAGCTTTACCTTTAATTATATCATAAACAGTCTCACTGCCTTCGTCTCTCCAAAGCACATTAATATCTTGAAGTTTAAGATCACGTTCTGCTGAAGAACATGGCAGGACAACAGAACCACCAATAAATCCCTCTACTGTGACCTGCAGACACACTGAAATCACACAGACTTTAGCTGTATCATACTGCATTCAGTTTGGCATTTACATATATGGTATACATTTAACTTTTGAATGTAGTTTGTTTTGTGCTCACCTTTGTTTATCAGCACTAAAAATGCACAGATGAAGCAGCAACTGCAGAAAAAAAAAAAATAATAATCTTTAATCTCAACCAGTAGATCACGACATTGCTTTAGATGAGCAGAACTAATCACCAGTGATCAGAACAGTTAGAAATGCTCTCTAACTTGCTATAATAAACACACTTACAACACTTAAAAGCATGATGGAAAGTGACTGCTGATAATAATGCACATCAGCTTAGAACAATAATGAATTTGCCTGCTGGTCTACATTCAAAACTGATTTGAATTTCAAACAAGACGAATGCCAAGGTCATAGGTTTGTGCTGCCTTCATGTGCTATCTGAAACATCCTGCTTCCCACTTCTGAAGTTGTAATTCCAAATTTGTTGCATTCAAGTGCTTTGTTGTTGGAAAGAATAGGAATCATGGGTACGGCCCATTCATGAGTTCACTTTTGCATGTTTCTTGGTGAAATCTTATTTAAGCCGATATTCAACTGGCTGATGATTCCTGAATCTAGGTCAAATAAATGCCATTTTCAGTGTATAAAAAACAGACAATATGCATCAAAATAGTTATATATGTTTGACTGTAATGGCAGGAGAAAGCAATGTAGATGCTGTAGTAAAAACAAATAAAACATTACAGTACTGCAACTATGTTTCTCTTCTACAACATATTTAAAGTTAGGGCAAGCCCAAGCCTGAAAATAATTTCAGAGTTTCCCAGTTGTAAATACAACTTGAAATGATGTTCATGTCCAATTTCCGACAATTAAACCCATGAAGTGCAGCATTGATTCTCACATAACACGCATAATTAAGATGCCCCACCCACCTTGTATTATTTCTCTTGACATTTACAGACATTTGTTCCTACAGGTTTATGAAGCTAATTTTAATACCTTTTTAAGACTAAGATGAAAACTTTGATTGTGTCATGTAACTCTCCTTTGGCCTGTTGCATGAAGCCAGCTGAACAAGCAGTTTCAGAATAGGTTTACATTTGACAAAACTAAACAAATCCAACTTGGTTTAGATCAGGGCCTGTACCTGAAGCTGGATTAGCTGGCTAGCCAGGTAAATTTCAGTTTAGGTGTTTGCACCAAGCTCTGCTCTGGGTGTCCCACCTGCTCCGTTTTTAGGTACCATTAAAAGTGGCCTGCCTTTTAGTGGGGTGTTTGGTGAATGCCCCATAATAACTTTCTACACTCCACAGCTAACCTGCTCCGGGGCAGCTTATGCTTTCTGGGTTAGACGATCTAACCCCACAGCAAACTGAAGTTGGACCAATCAGATGTGAGCAAAGTGACACGTCTGACACAAAGTCACTCCCCCAGTTTCTCTTGCTCCAAATTAAAGTTCACTAATACTGAGAAAAAAACTGCTTTAAGATGAAGTGAGCGATAAGGGGGAGTGAAAAAAAAGAAAAAAAAAAAAGAAAAGAAAAGAAATTTATTCATTTATTCATTTATTTAAATGAATATTAATGTATACAGATCATGTAATAAAAATGAGCTGTAGTGTCAATAGATAATACTATTTTAAAAATGTCTACATGACCTTACATGTTCGAGTCTCTATCGCTATATATTTTCAAATGTATAAACTAACTTAACAAGTTTCACTTGTGACTGCACTGATAGAGCAAGATAATTTATTTTAATTTGGCCTCTTTCATGTTTCATATGACGTTTAAATTTGTCATATTTTTCAATATCTTAACCTTTAGCAAAACCTTTAACCTTTAGTTTTGAATCTCGCTGGGTCTCTTGCGAGAAGTAAATCAAACTTGCTTTATGTTGCAAGGCTTGTGATTGGCTGTTCACCAGTGATGTCACACATTCATGTGCACGCGCTGCACAAACTCAGGATCAAAGCCTGAGTTGACAAAGAAAGTTGATGATCAGCATCGTGGTACCAACAAAGCTGGATTGGAGAGGTTTGGTTTTGTCAACTCGAAACTAATCCTGTAGCTCTGAATTTGTTCAGCTACCACCATGGTACAGGCCCTAGGTTAAGCGGGCTCACAAAGCTCGATATAAACGTTCTGTCAACTCAAGGGTTGATCCAGAGTTTGTGATTAACTCTAAAGCGTGCGCAGCTGAAAGTGTGAGAAGTGCATGTCGTTGTTATTAAAAATTGGAATTTAAATGCATTCACAAGGCAGAAATAAACTGCTGCTGCAGCAAAATTTTTAAAAGACAAACTGCTTTAAGTTGAAGTGAGTGATAAGGGGGAGTGGCTTATTGTGTTAGATTCATGTCACTTTGTTCAGTTTATTGGTCCAGTTTAGGTTTGCGATCTCTAACCCAGAATAAAACCTGCTCAATAGCAGTGTAGTCTAAGTTACCATGGCGACAAAACCTGCTCAAAACCAACCCACCTTCTTGATCCCGACAACTCAGAGTTTGCTCAAACTAAACAAACTTACCTGAAAAACCGAAACAGGCCTCTTGTCACATTCAGTGTGGACAAACTGTTTGTCATTTAACGACATTCCTTTTTTGAAGCAATGAAACCTTGTTTAGACTTAAGACAAGTTTTTTTTTATTATTTTATAATATATATATATATATATATATTATTTTTATTTTGATGTGGAAAATCAAAGTGATAAGATTAGGGAAAGATGCCCCCCCCCCCCCCCTGCCCCCCCCCCCCCCAACTGTGGCAAGGTGTTGCTGCGGTTTTTATTGCTTATTATAATAATTATAATAATTCATGGATTTATTATTCAATAACATTTTCATCATTCATCATAACCTAAAGACCAATTGAGTGGAATCATTCAATCTGAATTAATAGTCTTTTGCTATTTTGCTATCCTTTCCAATAAATATTTATATAACTTAAATCTCTACAATTTATATTAATAATAGACTGGCTGTTGCATTATTATCCTGTAGATGCTAAACTCTGAATATGATTCAGCAGAAAATGTTGGTCTTAAGGAAGCATGTTCACCCATCCTCCCCTACTGGTAAAATCTTCAATATTTTGAATGCACTTTAAGACTCAGCCAGTCAAACTGACATAATAAATACAATAAAAATATATACATAATAACCACACATGCACCGGCACACAAAGGCCATAAAACATGCTAATGCTAATGGATAGATCAAAATAATAGTTACAGCTATTTCTTTGAGTATTTATCACTCGTTAACATATCAGACCACGAAAAAATGCATTAATGATGATGCAAATGTTGTTTACTATTCCTAGTTTAAGTGAGAGCCAAAACAAACCAGGCCAAATGTACATGCGAGCAAACTTTATCACTTTTTCACGTATCGCGGCAGATCTGAAGTGAAACGTGTAGGAAGTAGCCTACAAATCTTTTCGATGAAACAGAATATCACAACAACAACAATAAAAAAAAATTATAAACATACCCGATGATCATGTTGTCCCGATATAAATAATGGATATTTCAAATAATATTTCTAAAATGCTATTTGTAGTAAAACTGAAAGTATGTGGTTAGCGTTAAGGCTAGAAGGGATACGTATAACATTACTGGGCATGCGCACATCAATACATCGTAATTTTTGTCAAACTATACAACAAAAATTACTATTTTTTCATTAGTGTAAGGGGTAGGTTTAGGGTTAGGGTAGGTGTAGAAGTTAATAAAACACAATCTAATAGGTAGAAAATTAAATTTCATTGTTAGTTTCCGGTCTGAACTGTATCCCTTCTAGCCACAGACCGATCGGTTTATGACATCAAACTATCGCGAGAGTGAGTCGAAAGCATACAGTGCGGTTTGCTCTCTATAGGTCTCGCGGTACTGTGGTACGCAAATCTTCTTCTTTTATTATATAATTTGCGGCAGGCTAGACGCATCACTGGGCGTATTACTGCCCTCCTTAGTTCATCTGGATACTCCGCTTAACTTTTAAAATCCTTGCATAAAGTCCAGGGGCCTGATATAAGACTGTATAAGGGGCCTGCTGTATAAATGTTGCAATTTTCTACGGCACATATCGGTATTTATAAAAAACAAACTAGGCATAAATATGTGCGCACTGTACGGACTCTCTATACCATGCATACACACTCTTTTACTGGAGTAAGTGAAATAAGAAAGCAAACAAAATGATTTTAAAGTCTGTTTTACATTTGACAGACACATTTAGATTAAATATGACACTGAATAACTGCAGTTTAAGCACTGAAATTTCATGAAATTATTATCCAGAAATTACAACATTTGTTGGCTATATGAATTTAACAGAAATATTTGCAGTGGATGTGTTGCTTTCAAACACTTTCCCCGTGGTATGTGATTAAGCCTAATGTTTTAATCACAGCGAGGATTGCTTGGCATATGACAGTCCCGCTATAAATTGTGTTCTAATAGCGAAACTCATGTTCTGAGAAAATACTTTTGCACAAATAATGATCATTGATGTGAACTTGATTCGTCTGATGGCTTTGGAAGATAGACTGTAACGACAGACATGAGGATGCGCATCATTGATCAAACAGGTTTCAACAGGTCACATGACAGTGTTCACAGGTGTCGCGCACAGACAGCAGCCTATTGATAACACCTTTCGTGCTCGTTTTTTTTCTTTCGTGCTATTGTGACAGGCACCATATTTAAAAGATAGAATTTGAAGGAAACTGTAAGATATGCACGTTTTATTTTCAAAATGTTTTGGTAATTGACGCAGTGAGTCAGACAGACACATTGCCAAGAAAAAAAGGGCCTATATCTTTCCATAAAAATATAGGCTGCTAGCATTCTATGTTTACCTTTTAGGCAAACTGCATAAATTAGAATAGTAACGTCTCAAAACGCATTTATAGTCCATTTCGCTACCCCTTAACTGTGTTAAACTCCATTAAACATGGTTTCACGTGGATGGAAATATGCATGGAAATGATATGCAGATGACGTTATGCATATTAAAACTAGACATTGTAAGCTCCATATATGGATCTTTCGGGGAGGAGACGGGGTGGCGATTTATGAACGTCATCTTCCGCTGACTGGGTGTTGCGAAGGGAATTTTGCAGATTAAATCTACATAAAGTTTTATACATAAGGCCCCAGATGGTACGCAAACTGTTTTGCGCAAGGCCTCTTCAAGCTGAGTGCACCTTCGTTACCCTGCACTATAGGAAGCTGTCATAGAGCAATAGGGTAAAAAAAATCTATAGCAGTGAGCAGGAGACTAGTAAAAAAAATAACATGAAATAATAATAAAAAGGAAAAAAATTTTTTTTTTTTTTACTTTCATTTGAATTGTGAAAAGCAAATATATGACTTTGGCTGTGGAAACATGCCATGTAAGACAAAAAATAAAAAGGTCAGGCACAGTTGCTAATTATCTTGCCTTTGCAAGCATGCCATGATAACATCAAACATATGTTCAATATTGATGAGGACATTAGATTTTCAGTTTCTGTGAGTGTAGACATATTACAGAAATACAGAAATATTAATTTCACACTGTGTCAATAGTTGACACTTTGGGGTAACTCCTTTCCCCAAGAAATACTGAAATGTTAACTACACTGAAAATTATTTTCAAATGTGCGAAATATTAAATCTTTTTCTTGAAGTCAGCTGCTGTCTTCACTCAAACCTTCACAACTCACCTCTTCAGCTCAATGTTCGGCTCAGCGTCCAACCAGGCAGACCTCTAGATCCACCTCAGCCTCTCGCAGAGAACCTGAGCAGTCAAATGTGTTTTCTCTCAGCTACATCACAGTGTAAGCTTCACAGTGAACATTAATACAACACTCTCGTCAATGTAGTCCATATCAACAACAAAAATGTATCTTGACTCCATATAGTAGTTATTTTTGGGAAAATCCTTAGGTATACTGAGCAGTTGGATTATAAAAACATATGTGCTAATATAACATTAAATTAAGTAGCCTATATAAAATTGCAAAATAAATCTATCAGTAGTTTTTTACTTAAGTACATAAAAAATTGAGTACTTTTGTACTTTCACTCAAGTGAAATTGAAAAAGGAGTACTTTTACTTTTACTGGAGTAACACTTGATACTATAGCCAAGCGCTATTTGGCCAATAAAATTGGCGGGATGGTATAGGGCTTCAGACATTCGTCACACCGAAATGTGTTCCCATACGGTGACGTCACCGCAGCATCTCGTTCCCTATTCAGGGAACATTCCCGGTTACTTAGCTGTAACCTTGTTCCCTGAGAAAGCGGAACGAGATGCTGCGCTGCTCAGCGCATTGGGAAACGTCTTGTTCGTGACCAGCTGTGAATAATGTGTGTAACACGTCGATAGAATTGACCCCCGGCGGGTAAATAGCCTCGGTTGATTGACGTCATCTGAGAGCGCGCCTGCAACACGGGGCTATAAATAGATAAGCCACAGATGCATCAACAGGAACATTTTGTCTGAAGAGCAGTCCTGGGACATATTCAGTAACGGCAATGCAGCGCAGCATCTCGTTCCGCTTTCTCAGGGAAAAAGGTTACAGCTAAGTAACCGGGAACGTTCCCTTTCGAAAGCGTCTTCAGTCGATGCTGCGCTGCTCAGCGCATTGGGAAGAGAATACCCACGCCGCCGTGCTTGAAAATGTCTGGACCCCTAAGGTTGTGCAGGGTGTGCTACCAAACCACAAGAAGGCCTCAGACATTAGCTTGTGATGTTGACTCAATGGGACATGAGTAGCCCCGGAGTAGCATGGGACAATCCAAACTATAAAATCTTATGAATGTGTGCGGAGAGGACCAACTCACTGCCACATCACAAACCTGTTGTAAGGGGGCACCCCTTGCTAAAGCACTAGAGAGGGAGGCGACCCCCCTTGTCGGGAGTGAGCTCTAAGACCTATAGGCGAAGCTTTGACTGCGCGCCTCATAAGCCAAAGCAATAGCATCCCTGACCCCAGTGAGACATGGTCTGCCTGGTGGCAGCTGCTCCTCTGTTACCACCACCATAACAGACGAACAGTTGCTCCGACTTACGCCACTGGCTAGTGCGGTGGACGTAAGTCTGAAGAGCACGGACTGGATACAGTCTATAAGATTTCTCCTGCTCCGGCGTTGCGAACGGCGGAGGACAGAAGGCCTCTAGAATGACCGGATGTACAGCCGAGAAACGGAACCTTAGGCAGGTAATCAGGATGAGGATGCAGAATCACTTTCACGCTCCCTGGGGCAAAGTCTAAGCATGATGGTGAGATAGACAGAGCCTGCATATCCCCAATTCTCTTCAAAGAAGTTATTGCCATTAGAAAAAACATTTTTAGAGTTAGAACCCTATCAGACGGACGCTGACTCTAAAGGTTCAAAAGGGGGTTTCAACCAGACCCTCGAGGAGAACTATAGCTAAGGGTCCCAAGAAGGCCATCTTGGTTTTTACTGTAGGCCTCAGTCGTCTGGCCCCACGACGAAGAAAGCGAGAGAGCAGAGGGTGTCTCCCGAGTGGCATCCCGTCAATCAAGGCGTGGCAAGCCGAAAGAGCGGCCACATAAACCTTAAGAGTAGCAGGGCTCTGTCTGGTGGAGGAAGCCCTAGCACTAAGGATGGTATCAATAACACCCGGCGACAGCCCTGTGTTCCTCAGCTGATACCCTTCAGGGGCCAAACATGAAGATTCCACAGGTCGGGCCTGGGGATGGAATATCGTCAGCTACCCCCTGACCTGAGACAGAAGGTCCCTCCTCTCCGGAATCGCCCATGGCGAGCCGTCGAGGAGAGATATTATCTCCGAGAACCATACCCTGTTTCGGCCAACGTGGCGCTATCAGCAAGAGGCAAGACCCTTGTTTGGCGAACTCTGGCTAGGACTCCTGGGAGCAGAGAAACTGGAGGAAACGCATACAGGCGCATTCTGGGCCATGTGTGCGCCATCGCATCCAGACCCAGGGGGGTTGGGTGACTCAGAGAGAAGTAGAGGGGACATTGCGCTGTCTGATGGAGGCGAAGAGGTCCACCTCTGCTTCGTAAAATTTTTCCCAAAGCTGTTTCACTACCTCTGGGTGGAGTTTCCATTCCCCTGTCGGAAGTGTCTGTCTGGACAGTAAATCCGCTCCCACATTCAAACGCCACCTGAATGTAAAACTGCCCTGAGTGACAGGAGCTTGTCCTGGGGACCAAAGAAAAATCTGCCTCGCTATCTTGTTCAGATTGCGTGAGCGCAGACCCACCCTGGTGATTTATATACGAGACTGTTGCTGTGTTGTCCACCCGTACTAGAACGTGACAGTCTCTCAAATGATGGAGGAAATATTTCAGAGCCAGAAATACGGCCATCAGCTCGAGGCAATTGATGTGCCAATCGAGCTGATGACCCCCCCATTCCCCTTGAGCTGGGTGGCCATCCAAGACTGCTCCCCAGCCCAACAGGGAGGCATCTGTCGTTAGCAGTCTGCGACGACACGGTGCCCCTAGAGTGGGACCCAAGGCAAGGGAACCGGGGTCTGATCCACAGAGATAGTGTACGAAGCCCGCGGCGCGTCACTTTTATTTGCCTTTTGAGGATTGGCTCTCGGATGAAATCCTCTGGCTTTTAGCCACAACTGAAACGGTCTCATGTGTCACAGCCCCAAAGGAATCACCGTGGATGCTGAAGCCATGAAACCTAACATCTTTTGATACTGACGAACAGTGCGATGCTGGCCTAGCCTGACCTTGCTCATGGTCTGCTGAATGGTCTCGATCCGAGCGGGAGACAGTTGTGCCCGCATCGTGATCGAATCCCAAACGATCCCGAGATAAGTCGTTCTCTGGGCCGGACAGAGAACACTCTTCTCGGTGTTGAGTCTCAACCCCAGAGAAACTAGATGAGCTAACACAATGTCCCTGTGTTGTAGCGCCATCTCTTGCGATTGCGCTAGTATCAGCCAATCGTCGATATAATTCAAAATGCGAATGCCCTGGAGTCGTAATGGATCCAGCGCTGCATCCATGCATTTTTGTGTACGTGCGGGGTGATAAGGCTAGGCCGAAAGGAAGAACCCGAAACTGGTATGCTTCGCCCCTGAAAGCGAACCTCAGGAATTTCCTGTGTTGTGGCAAAATCTCTATATGAAAATATGCGTCCTTCAGATCGATCGTGATAAACCAATCGCGATGCGTGCCGAATTTGCGACACGACCGTCTTGACGGTTAACATCTTGAATTGAGTGCTCTGATTGTACGGTTTAAACCTCGAAGATCCAAGATTGGACGCACTCCCCCACCCTTTTTGGGAACTATGAAGTATCTGCTGTAATATCCCGACTCTCTCTGTGGAAGAGGAACATGTTCTATGGCCTCTTTGCCCAGAAGAGTTTTGTAGCTCTTGAGACAGTACCTGCATCAGCTCCGGTTGCAACTTCATTGGAAACCATGCCGTTGAAACGTGGAGGATGACGAATAAATTGGATCCTGTATCCTATCCGTACTGTGCTCAACACCCATGCAGAAATGCCTGGCAGAAGTGTCCACGCTGCCAGACTCCTCTGAGAGTGGTACCAATTTCAATACTTCCTTTTGAGGGGATGTTAGATGTTCCGGTGTCCAGAATGATGGCAGGAAGCACTGGAACATCTAATATCTCGCTGGAAACCCCAGCCCCCCGAGGCACAAGAAGCGGCGGGGATGGAGGGGTTTTGTGAGGGTAACGGGGCGGGGCGGGGCGAAAAGCTCTCGAGCGCGCACCACCCCGTGAGGGACTACCCCCACCAGCACGGGCGCCATGGCGTCAGGACTTCTTCTTCTTATTAATAAAAGTCCTGAGGTCTGGCTTGGGAGGTTGCTGAGCACGGCGAACCTGTCCCCAATCCCTACGAGGGGGAGCACGGTCTGCCACGCGTCTGCTTTTTAACCTCCCTGGTTTTTGAAGGACCGGGGCGAGGCTGGGTGGCTGATGGCCCCTCCCCTTGAGTTGCGGCGAGGAAGAAACTGAACGAACGCTTCTTCATGTTTCTTTACTTCCCTAAACCTGTCGACGACCGTATTAACCGAATCGCCAAACAGGCCAGATGGAGAGATAGGGAGAGTCTAAAAGAAACAACATTCCTTCTCTTTAATGCCCGTCAAATTAAGCACAGATGCCTCTCCGTGCTGACTAAAGCTGACATCGACCGGCCAATGGCACGAGCCGTCTGCTTGGTCGCCCGGAGAGACAAATCTGTGGCCCGACGAAGCTCAGCGAATGCTTCCTCGTCGATTGTACTGCCCACACTCAAGTCCTTCAGTAGGTCAGCCTGGTATGCCTGTAACACTGCCATAGTGTGCAGCGCAGCACCAGCCTGACCTGCAGCTTGATAAGCTTTAACCCACTAGCGATGATGTAATTCTACAAGGTTTTAGTGGGGGAGAGTAGGTTTCTTCACCGAGGATGCAGATTCAGGCGAGAGATAGCTCGCAAGCGACTCTTCAACCCGATGCATCTCCGAATACCCCCGCGACTTTGCATCCACGATAGTTGAAAAAGTCAACGTCGAGGGCACAAAGATGCGGGAAGTATATGGTTTGCTCCATGACTTCGACTGGTCGCGTGGCCAGTCAAGCTGCAGCCTGTCCACCGCGCGAGTAACCACCTCGAGCAGCTCCTCGACCGATTTCCTCTCGCGAGAGGAGCGTTCAGAGGCGGCCTACTCATCGCCCGAAGACTCAAGAGATATATCATCCTCCTCGTGAATCGAAGAAGCACCGGAGCGCGCTTCGAGATCACGAGAGATGATGCGGGATCTGGTGACACTGTAAGCGAAAGGGACGGGCCCGTCGCTCGCTCGTCACGCAGACCCGCACGAGAGCCATCCGACGAAAAGGTGGGTGCGGTCTGAAAATAGTTCAGACGAGCACGAAGCATTTTCATTGAGAGCAGTTCACAATGCTCGCACTCGCCCGTCTCTAAAGCCAGAACCGCGTTTTGCTCTTCCCCCAAACAAACAAAACAGTAATCATGCGTATCCAGCTCATACATAGGACGAGAGCATGGAGGAACACAACACTTACTGTTTCGTGGGGTCATCGTACGAAGATCTGTAGTAGACAAAAAGAATCTTCCTGACGCACACATGCACAGAATGATCTGAAGACAAAAGACCTGTTGATGCACCTGTGGCTTATCTAATATAGCCCCGTGTTGCGGGTGCGCTCAGATGACGTCATCAACCGAGGCTATATTACCGCCGGGTCAATTCTATCGACGTGTTACACACATTATTCAAAGCTGGTCACGAACAAGACGTTTCCCAATGCGCTGAGCAGCGCAGCATCGACTGAAGCTTTCGAAAGGGAACCGTGGTTACATACGTAACCGAGATGTTATAATACATCGATGGCTACGCGAGACTGCATACACAGCAGCTGCGAGTTCCTTACGGCAACCCGTCAAAATAAAAGTTTAGTTTCACATGAAGTAATTGTCAAAAAAAATATATTGCTATTAAGCAGTCTTAAGACTCAATGTAACAAAAATGCTGCTACTACTACTAATAATAAATATTATAAATCTTTATTTTTAAAGGAATAATCACATTTTTCTTTTAAATTGTAACAGTAAACCTCTGTTTTAATTTTTTTTTTCATTTGATTAGGATAAATTAAATTGTTTTATGCCTTCATCTGATTGCCAGAAAAATTAAGAAGAACATTTTATATGGCCCCTATTATTGTTTAAAAAAGGACCCTATACAAAATAACAAAAGGTTTTAAAATACAGGCCTGTGGCTCTTAATTTCTTTTTATAAATTCAACATTTCTAAACTGATGTTACTGTAAATTTTTTTTGAAAAATTCAAGTAGCATTTGTATTAAAACTATATTTCACTGATTTTTTTATTGTAAAAAAAAAAAAAGAGAGAGAGAGAGAATCGACCCAAGAATTGAATCGAATCAAGAGCTTGTAAATCGAAAACAAAATCGAATCGATACCCAGCCCTAGAAAAATATATTGGGTTTGTGAGCAGCATAAGGCCTTGAATAAGTGCAGGGAAAGAGAAGCTTTATAATACATTCTATGAGCAAAATTGAGCAAACTATCTGTAGAATTCAGAAAAAAAACTGTCCACGTCTGCCAATGTCTTGAGTTTAAGAAGATTAATGGCTTCACTAGCCTTGCCCAAGTAAAGAGGCTTCCTCTTTGCATATTTTCACATTCTCTTGAAACTCTAACATGCATTTTTAATGGATAGACATAATAAACATTGTAGTTCACACCCAGTTAAACTGTATTACAGCAGATCAAGTAAATAATTACACTCTTTCTGACATCAGTCCTGCAGAGCCATATACAGTAGCATATATGTATAGATAATTTACCATGAACACACTGTGTGTAAAACAAATAATTAAATTAGCTAATGTTCAATCAGGAATTAATAAATAAGATTCTAACCTTAATAACAAACATGAAATAAATACAGAATACAAAACACATTTATTCTGGCAAAACACAACATAAAGAAAGAGCACTAGTGGTACAGAATTGTGAAGGCCTTCTTTTGACAGGATTGACAGC
Organism: Cyprinus carpio; assembly: GCF_018340385.1. Classification (NCBI taxonomy): domain Eukaryota; kingdom Metazoa; phylum Chordata; class Actinopteri; order Cypriniformes; family Cyprinidae; genus Cyprinus; species Cyprinus carpio. Next base: position 24,607,133 of record NC_056592.1, read on the forward strand.
AATTTTTTTTGCTTATATAGTGTTTAAAGATCTCATTGTTACGCATTACGAACAAACAGTGCACATTGATTTCTGTCAACAAGAGTATAACAATACAGAACAGTGTAATACTTGATTCACACTGCACCTGAGTGTGGCATGAGCTGCAGCAGAAAATATGATTATTCATGATGTGCCTTTCATGCTTTCAAAATGAATTCTCAGTTGTTAACATGGGTGCCAGAAAAAACGTGCTGCTCAGAGGTCACTGACACTGGAAAGGCAAACAGGCCTTACCAGTATTCTGCACAAGAGAGAAACAATGAAAGCTGTCCTACAAATTCAGCTAAAGGTAACATTTAACTTGCAATATAGTCATAAAATGAGAGAAAGCGAGTCTGTTAAAACGTTTTAACTTTCAGTTTGCCACGGTTCCTTCTATAAGCAAGCCTGAGATCTTTTTCTCCTGCGAAACATGACATAGGCTGTTATAGACACAACAGTTAATGCAAGTAATACAGTAAAAAGCAAGCCTTCAATATCTTAAAAACACAGATCATATATCTTTCTCCAGTCCTGACTGTGTTTGTGCTCCTTCATTTTCTTGTTCAGTTATTTGTTATTTTGTTTCCCTTTTCTTCTGTTGATTCTGCAAAAAAAAAATAATAATAAAAAAATAAAAGCCATTACTGCACTGTGATAAAGAATGGGTTGTTTTTAATTTAAAGCTTCAAATATAAATAGTGTTTTTGCGCACCATTGATGATCAGCTGTATGGTACAAAGTTCATCTGTGTGTGTGATGAAGCAGCTGAACTGTCCTGCATCAGTGTGATTAATTGATGAGTTTTGATGGAGAAGTTTCCTCTCTCATACTCCTCAGGGAAAGTTTCAGCTCTGTTCTGGTACCATGGGTTCTGTCCTGCTACTGAATCTTTACCATTAATTATATCATAAATAGTCTCACTGTCTTTGTCTCTCCAAAGCACATTAATATCTTGAAGTTTAACATCATGTTCATCTGAAGAACACGGCAGCACAACATAACCACCAATAAATCCCTCTACTGTGACCTGCAGACACACTGAAATCACACAAACTTTAGCTGTAAACGCAGTCTGGCATTTATACATGTGGTATAAATTTAACTTTTGAATGTAGTTTGTTTTGTGTTCACCTTTGTTTATCAGCACTAAAAATGCACAGATGAAGCACCAACTGCAGAAATGGAAGAAAAGAAATAAAAAAGTTCCTTTAACTTCCTTAATCTCAACCAGTAGATCATGACATTGGCAACAAACTTGTTTGAGATGAGCAGAACTGATCACTAAAGGGTGCCTTTTTTTTTTTTTTTTTTTTTTTTTCTGGACTCCTTTTTAATGGTTAAAATTTTCTTAATCAAAAGCATGTTTAATGAATTAAAATAATGAAGCTCAAACAATTTAACTTCAATTTTAGTTTTTTAAAAATTACATGTTTAGGGCCCTATCAAATGTTTTATTTTATTTTTTTCCAACCTTATGTTTTATTGTTACCAAATTCTGTTTTAGAATGTCTAATTATTTGAAAACATAAGAACAAGTTTAATTTATTCTTACAATAGCCTTATGATTTTTTTTGCTCAGAAATTCTAAGGCATAAAACATTCATTCATTTTATCTTTTAAGTAATGAAAATTAATTTAAATTAAAATTAAACAGTCAATTGCTCATGAAGTGACTCTCAGAGCAGCTCTGGAGATGTGGTTCATGTATTTATGTCGTCATGGTGAGACGGCAGACGTTAATATCACTGTAAGCGTCACGCGAGCTTCAGTACAAGTACTGTACCAAACCACGCGGCTGCGCCATTCATTAACACAGAGACACGGAGAATTCATATTTAAATAGTCGTTATGCGGCTTAATATTTACAAATACTGGTGGGAATGTGTTTCTTTTGTTTGTGTGTGTGCGTGTGCGCATTGGGACGGTACTCCGCTGTGCGCAATACAGAGAGCGACCACGTAACGTAGAGACCGAATTGACATGCGTCATGTAAATAAGATCAATAACATAAGGCTATTTAGTTTGTGTAATAAAAGAGCAAGGTGTTCTATCGAAAAGGTAACTTTAAATGATTTCTGTTGTGATCTGGCGCTATAGAGAAAATGTAATTAAATAAAATGACTTCGACCTTCAAGGGGGGCGGGGGGTGTCGTTGGGGGGGCGGCCCGCCCCTCTAATATAATGGCAGGGGAAACACTGTAATATTAAACATTAAATGGGATTCGGGTTAACTGGATTTTATTTCCCAATTATTAATTGTCAATAAACTGTCAAAATGCACCAATTCTTAACTAATTTTTCAAAATTTACAAATGACAACTAAATTTACAATTTCACTTAATAATATACTGGATGTTGCATAATTATCCTGTAGATTGTGTAGAAACTGTAAATATGATTAGCAGTAAATGTTGTTGTTCATAAGAAAGCATCTTCATCCATCTTCCCATACTGATAAAATCTTTAATATCTTAAAAGCACTGCAAGACTCGGTCAGTCAAATTACTATCAAATAAAACTGCACATGCACCAGGACACAAAGGCGATACAACATTCTAATACTAATGCTAATGCTAACTCAGAATAATAGTTTCAGCTATTTCTCTGGGTATTGACCTGTAACGTGGTAGTTAATCAAATTGTGCTCAATGCATTAATTGTGTTGACAGGGGTTGTTTATTTATGTAAGTTTAAGTAATCATAAAACGAACCAGGCCGAATGCAAATACAAGCGCAAACGTAATCAGGTTTTGCTTGTATCGCGGCAGATCTGAAGTGAAATGTGTGGTAAGTACAGCCTCCTTTTGTAAAAACAGAATTTCATTAAGGAATCACGAACAAATACCCGAAGATCATGGTGCCCCAATATATTCCATATATATTTTACATAATATTACGAAATAAAAGTTTGTTCAAAAAAAAAATGAAATTGTGACCCTCTGAACCAGAACACGTTTCCGGGATTTCTGTAACGGAAGTTGTCATAGAACCACGGGGTTAAAAAAAAAAAATCTGTTGCAGCGAACGGGAAACTACAGCAAATATTTTTGTTCCCACCGTTTGCTTCACAACAACAAATCACGATTGCGTGTTCATGAGTTTTTACAGAAGAAAAATAAACAATAAAAAATAGCGAAAGAGATGGATAAGAAAGAGGTCAAATGTATAAGTATTAGAAACCAGTGGGTCAGGCTGGTTAACAGGTTATTTTTAGACCCTGCTGGTAGATGCTGGAACTGAACCATCCGACCTCAAAAAAAAAAAAAAAAAAAAATTCCCACAGAAGTAGGCTGTTTTCTGATTAAATAAAAAGTCGTTTAGAGCTCTTTGTCGGAAATCTCACAGGAGTGTTAACTATTTGTTTATTTTTATTTTTATTTAAATATGTTTTCCTCTTTTATTTTTTCGTCAGCTGTGAAAACGTGACATTTAAAGCAAAAAATAAAAGGCTCACACAGTTCCTAATTCTCTCAAGATTCAATAACTGTAATATAGATGCATTCTGAACTACTATAGGCGTACTGAATGGTATTTTCTCCTCAAAGTCAGCTGCTGTCTTTACACAGCAAGCAGCAAGGCCCTCGTCCGAGTGGCAAGCTGACACGCTGCTGTCACGGTTCATGGGTCAGTGCATTCATCTTGTGTCTCTGTCTGATTGTGTGCATCTGTTAACTAGCAGCAGCTGCGATAATGAGCACCAGCTGTAACTCATTTGCACTGCCTTTAAGTTTGGCTGGCATCCTGTTCGTGTTGTTGGTTCGTTGATTTCTCGTCTGTCTCTCTTGTCTAGTTGTGTTCCTGTTCCTCCAGTTGGTTTTCTCTGGACCTTATTCCTCGCCCGCCTGTGATTCCTGCGCTGGGTTTGAGTTACTGCTGTTTGAGTGGTCTGGACGTGATTCATCTGGGGTTATGCCATCGTCTTCCTACATTCTCATTGCTGGCTATCTGAGCTACAAATAAACCATTTTTACCTCGCACTTGGATCTCGTGACTCGATCATTGTGACAGAATGAACCAACCAGAATGGATCCAGTGAGCTCGGCAGAATTACGAGACTTTTTAACCAGTAGTAACTCTCGCATGGAATGCCAAGAGGACCAGATGATGGCTACGGGTCGTGCTGTCAAAGCCCTGGTTGCTTGGGTTTTGGAACTTACAACTCAGTTTAAGCGCTTCAAGTTAGAGACTGGTTCTTCTCAGCAACCACCTGCGTCCAGTCCACCAGCTGCCGTGGATCATAGCACCCCTTCTCCTGAGCCTCGTCTACCACCACCAGCCTTTTATTCAGGGGAGCCCCAGTTGTGTCGCTCATTTTTGGTTAATGCTCCCTCTATATTTCTGTTGATCTGTGATCGTTTTCTACTGAGGATTGTAAGATAGCGTTCATTATAACTCTGCTCACAGGACGAGCGGCAAGCTGGGGAACCACCGTGTGGGAACAGAGACTTCCGTGCTGCGCCTCCTTCCAAGCGTTTTCACAGGAGCTGAAGAAGGTCATTTTTGGTTAATGCTCCGTCTGTGTTGAAGCTAGACTTCTCGCAGAGCTGCGACAAGGGGATCGCACCGTAGCCGATTATTCTATTGCATTTCGTACTTTATCCGCGGAGTGCGGCTGGAATTCTGAGGCACAGTTGGACCTGTTTCTACACGGACTTTCGGACACCATCAAGGACGAGATTTATTCCTCGGATTTACCCACGGGGGTGGATAAACTCATTGAGCTGGCTATTCGTGTGGATGCCAGAGTAAGGAGGCGTGTCCAACAGAACACTACGGAAAATCCCTGACGTCACTCATCAGAGCAGCCTATCATCAGTCACTGAGGAGAGTGAGTTCTCTTTCCCTGATCCCGAACCCATGCAGATGGGCAGGTCTCGCCTTTCACAGCAGGAGAAGCAGAGACGCAGAGAGAAAGGTTTATGCTTGTACTGTGGAGCCGCCGGTCACGTCGTTCTGCAATGTCCAGTAAAAGCCGGTGCCCGCCAGTAGGTAAGAGGTTACTGATGGGTGGAGCAACTCTTAATAAATCCTCTCTTTCTGTCACGTCACTACCGGTAAGGCTGACACTTCATGCTTTGACTTTTTATTGTGAGGCTTTGGTGGATTCGGGGGCGGAGGGTAATTTCCTAGACTTTAAAGTTGCTAAAAGACTTAAGATACCCATGGTGGAACTTTCTCAGCCCATCTCTGCAGTGGCACTTAATGGGCAGTCGTTATCCTCCGTCACACATTCCACAGTCTCAGTGAAACTCATCATCTCCGGACAACACACTGAGTACATTGACTTTCTCGTCACTGACACTCCTGCTGTTCCTGTGGTTTTGGGGCATCCCTGGCTGGTGCTCCATAATCCCCACATAAACTGGGGAAAAAATTCTGTCTTGTCCTGGAGTGAATATTGTCATGCGTCATGTCTGTTGTCTGCATGTTCTCCTATGTCTTGTTCTGTGTTTCAGGATGATCACACTGACCTGTCTAATGTGCCATGTGAGTACCTCGACCTGAAGAGAATGTTCAGTAAGTCTCGTGCTGCTTCTCTACCTCCGCATCGTCCCAATGACTGTGCTATAGAATTATTGTCAGGTACGTCTCCGCCTAAAGGCAAATTATATTCGCTTTCCAATCCGGAGAGGGAGGTCATGGAGAAATATATTTCTGATTCTCTTGCAGCCAAGATCATCCGCTCCTCTTCCTCTCCAGCAGGTGCGGGGTTTTTTTTTTCGTGTAAAAGAAAGATGGCTCTCTTTGTCGTTGTATTTACTGTCTATGGGTTTTTTTGATGTCATCACTGTGAAGAATACTTATCTTTTGCCGTTGATGTCGTCGGGTTTCGAGCGTCTGCAGAGGGCATCATTTTTCACGAAATTGGATCGTAATGCTTATCATCTGGTTAGCATAAGAGAGGGGGATGAATGGAAGACCGCTTTTAATACCCCCAGGGAGCACTTTGAATATCTTGTTCTTCGTTTTGGGCCTTTGTAACGCCCCCGCGGTATTCCAAGCACTCGTCAACGATGTGTTGAGAGATATGGTAGATCAGTTCATTTATGTCTTCCTAGATGACATACTGATATTTTCTCATTCTCTCCAGGAACATGTTCAACACGTCAGGCGAGTGCTTCAGAGGCTGTTAGAGAATGGGCTTTTTGTCAAGGCAGAGAAATGCGTTTTCCATGCACAGTCTGTTCCTTTTTTGGGATACATCGTCTCGGCCAAGGGGGGTGCGCATGGATACCGACAAGATTCAGGCTGTGGTAAAATTGGCCAACCCCAGAGTTGGTTTCTACCGGCGGTTTTTTTTTCGCAATTTCAGCCAGCTAGCCGCCCCTTTGACTTCCTTAACCTCCATCAAGACTGCCTTCAGGTGGTCTAGTGCAGCGGAAGCTGCATTTTCCAAACTGAAAAGCTGTTTCGTTTCAGCTCCCATCCTTATTGCCCCTGATCCTTCCTGGCAGTTCGTGGTGGAGGTTGATGTGTCTGAGGTGGGGGTTGGCGCAGTTCTATCCCAGCATTCCCTCATGGACGGTAAGGTGCATCCTTGCGCATATTTTTCTCACCGTTTGTCCCCCGCCGAGTGTAATTATGACATTGGTAACAGAGAGCTGTTGGCAGTCAAGCTCGCTTTTGAAGAGTGGCGTCATTGGTTAGAAGGTTCGGGGGTTCCTTTTATTGTTTGGACCGATCACAAGAATCTTGAAAACATCAAGTCCGCTAAAAGATTAAACTCTAGGCAGGCTCGGTGGGCTCTTTTTTTCGGTCGTTTTGATTTTTCTATTTCTTATCGTCCAGATTCTAAGAACATCAAACCGGACGCGTTATCCCGTATTTTTGATGTATCGGATCGCCCATCTTTTTCCGAACCCATTGTACCGCAGAAAGTCTTTATTTCTGCAGTCTTGTGGGACATCGAGTCGAAGGTTCGCACCGCCTCGCAAGGGGTAATGCCCCCGCCCGGATGCCCACCAGGTCGGTTGTTTGTGCCAGAGGCTTTAAGGTCCGAAGTTATCCGATGGGGTCATTATTCCAAGGTAGCTTGCCATCCTGGGGTTAGTCGTACCATGTTTCTCATTAAACAGCGGTTTTGGTGGCCAGCCATGGCTCGTGACATTCGTCTTTTTGTTTTGGCTTGCTCTGTCTGTGCTGTTTAGAAGTCTTCCAATCGACCCCCTGCTGGACTCCTTCAGCCGTTGTTAGTTCCTTCGAGACCCTGGTAGCACATTTCGCTAGATTTCGTTTCGGGTCTCCTTCCTTCACAGGGAAACACGGTGGTTTTGACCGTGGTGGACCGGTTCTCGAAGGCAATTAATTTCGTTCCTCTCCCCAAATTACATTCTGCCAGAGAAACAGCGGTTGCTGTCATAGATCATGTTTATCGCTTACATGGCCTCCCGATGGACGTGGTCTCTGACAGGGGGCCTCAGTTTGTTTCCAAATTTTGGAGAGAATTTTGTAAATTACTGGGGGCAACTGTTAGTCTTTCTTCTGGATTTCATCCTCAGAGTAATGGTCAGACGGAGAGGGCCAACCATGATCTAGAAAGAGTGTTGCGATGTTTGGTTTCTCAGAACCCCTCCTCTTGGAGCCAGCAGCTCTCATGGGTTGAGTACTATTTATTGGCCCATTTACTGTCACCAAAATTATTAGTCCGGTGGCAGTCCGCCTCAAACTCCCTCCGGCGTACAGGAGAATTCATCCGATGTTTCATGTATCTAAATTAAAGCCCGTTTTTCATTCACCCATTAATCCGCCGGAAATCCACCAGCTGCAACTCATTTGCGCTGCCTTTAAGTTTGGCTGGCATCCTGTTCGTGTTGTTGGTTCGTTGATTTCTCGTCTGTCTCTCTTGTCTAGTTGTGTTCCTGTACCTCCAGTTGGTATTCTTTGGACCTTATTCCTCGCCCGCCTGGGATTCCTGCACTGGGTTTGAGTTACTGCTGCTTGAGTGGTCTGGACGTAATTCATCTGGGGTTATGCTGGCTATCTGAGCTACAAATAAACCATTTTTACCTCGCACTTGGATCTTGTGACTCGATCATTGTGACAGCTGCAGTTCATTCGCAGTCCACCCCACTGACTTCTTTCATATACAGCACTCTCACTGAAGATAGCTTATACATGCTGTCTAGTTCAGGTGCTTACATGCAGAATGATTGTAAGGTTATTCTTAACCCAAGTAGGGTTAAGTTCCAAAAGTGTGCTCTCAACACTTTTTAGAGTCCAGGTCATAACTTTGTTGGAATTTTTTCCCCCTGAAGGATTGAACATGGAGATTCAGAAGTTTATCAGATGTTCTGCCCCATGCATGAACTATGCTTTTTGAGTGATCTGCCAAGTTCAGATCGGATGAGCAGCTTTTTGTCCTTCAATAGCCACTCCCAAATGACTGCCCAGTACCTAAGCAAAGACTGTCCCATTGGAACACGGATGTGATATCTCTGTCATACAGCTCTCATGGCTAGGAATGCCCTATTGGGGTTGGAGCCCACTCCACCAGAGCTATGGCCTCCTCATGGACTTGGGCACATGGAGTGTCTATTTCAAGATCTTCAATGAAAATCTTTGCTAGATCTTGAACTTGCACCCCACATGTATTGTCTGTGCGTGAAGAGTACTCGAATCCAGCTAAATCTGTTGCTCAGCATTCATCGTAAAACTGTTGTGGCCCTACTTGAGATGGAAATGTTGAACAACATTGTATAAGATGGCTGACTAAATGATTGGCACCAGAGATCTAGAGGAAATATTCACTAGAAGAAGAGAGGAGAGTAGAGAAAAATAGGGGCGAAAGGAGGAGAGAGACAGACAAAGGGCCTCATTCATGATACACAAGTAAAATGAGTTTTTGTGTAAATCATTCGTGAAGCCGTTCTGATGTAAACTTTAGAATTCATGAAAATGTTTGTATTTTCAAAATGTTAGTTGGTACGAAATAATGTACACCTCCTCCCTACCACGAGTAATGGTGCGTAAAAACGTGACAATCTGATGACACTGAATTTTAATGGCCAGTTTTTGTTTTGTTGTTGTTTTGTGTGTGTGGTGTGTGTTGCTAAGAGTTGAAAACTATTAGTTTTTTTAGTTTTTTTTTTTTTTTTGCATTTATGCAATGTACTGAACACAAACCTAAGAAAGAAGTCCAGATTGTTCCACTTGCATTCCTGGACACGTGACATACATAGTTGTAATTCATGGGCGGGGGATTTGGCTAATTGAGAATGAGTGTGCAGCATCCTCATATTGAGTGGTCACCAGAGTAACATCAGTTGACACGCCACTGCAACACTAGATGACACATATCTATGTATTTGAGAACCATATGATCACTATGAGAACAGGCTTCAATGTCTTACGTCCATTTAATACAGAAACACAATACAAACAATATAATAATCAATACAATACAAAAATGCTCTTATTTAGTGCCAGGTATTTGTTGGATTATAATATGTTAGACTGAAGACAAATATTTGCATGGTAACAATGAAAATAATATATTTACAGCTAATGTGTGCCAAAGCGTTCACTTTGATTAAATAACCACAAAAGAAACACACAAAACCAGACCTATATGCTGATATGACTATAATACAATATGTAATGAAATTTGAATGGCGAATTTTATTGAAGCTGTCTGTTGGACCTTGTTTTCTCTCTTTCAGGTCACAATGAGGAACATCACTGGAAAGTTCCTGCATTCTTGGTGTACTTGACAGTGATGATTAAACTATTACAATGTATTGAAACCCAATCACAGCATGAATGTGAGAGTTCAGAAAAATGCATTGTTAAATGTGTGACTCTATAAAAATTGTGGCAAGATGCAAGGAGAAAATGCTATGTGTAGACTAAGAAAATATTAGGTACAAAGGTGTACCTTTTGAAAAGGTACCCCCGCCCCAGTGACAGCTTTTTTTCTGAGAGTGTATGATTAGATCTGTGATCAAAACCAAACAGAAATACAAAAAAACAATATTTTGCCTTGCTTTTGAGTGTTCTTTTTGTTTGTCTTCGTGCTTCTTCAGAACACTTTTTAAACCACCAATCATAATTAACTCTCAATCAAATCAAATCAGGGTAATTATAGTTATTTTCATCTTTAATCAAGAGCCTTTCAGAATGAAAAACACCCCACAACTCTTCATTGAAAATCATATATATTGGCATGTATAGAGTTATTTTGTAGTAAACACATCAAGTTTAGGTTTTGCATGTCTGTGTGTAATGCACATTAAATCAGATATTTTCCACTGTCGTTCTTTAGTTGTGACACAAAACATGAACTATCATGACTGACCTACTCATAGACTCATATCTCATTTGAGTTTTTAACCTTTGAGTGTAGCTTCAAATAATTTTAAATGATTAATTTTACTATTCATTTAGTTTTAGAATTTTATTACGTTGAAATCTTATGATTGTTCTATTATTCACAAGTTAGAGATCAAGGGAATGTCTTTCATTTTCAGATGTTCACATGAATGGCTGTTTTGAAAGCACAGTTGTTACAATAAAATGTGAATTTTGATATCAAGTCCAACACCTGGTGGACGAAGTGAGAGAAGGTTCAGTGTTGGCTGATGTTTCATATTGTTTGGCAATAGACTTTGGTCTAAAAAGCACACACCAGAAAAGATTTTTATCAGAAACCCGTGTCCAGAATATCTACATCACAGATGCTGCACAATTCTATATGTTTAAATGAAAAATGAGCAGCATAATTGGTTTCTAGTTCTGATACTTTTATTGTACAATGCCTGTATTTAGTACAAGAATTAATAAATACAGCAAAATGCTGTGTGTAGTTCAGCTCCTATTATTAAAGCACTACACAGAATGAGTATGATGTGTCCTTTATCTTTAACCTTTAACCAGATTTGCATGCATCTACATGACTTCAATTTACATTTTCTGTTGATCTCTGTCTCAAATGCAAATCGCTCTTCTGGGGTTTCTTATAAAACAAACTGAACAGATTCTTATCACCAGTAAAGTCCCAACATCTGCTCCTGTATGCACTTTCCTGAACTCTTTCCCTGATGCCACCGCAAACAGTATTTTTATGTTCTAAAAAACATATCAAAACATAAACATATCCTAAAAAAACCAGCTCATTTTATCTGAGAAAGATAAGACTTGTTTTGAAATGTAGTCCATCAGCGAATTGTTCTTTTAGTTTTATGCAGCAGTATACAAAATATTTAATGTACAAAAGTAGAACAAGTGATGTATAATATTCAATATTCAGACAGTGTCTTTATGACTGTTTGTATATTGTGTTTTGTCTAACTGTTGTACTCGCAGTTATTTCCAGGGCTTTTTGAATAACCCAGTTTCACAGCCTGAACAGTATCTGTATCTCCCACTGAGGAGATGTTGCCTGCCAATGCCGTCAACCTAGTCTACTTCTTTCCTTGTGGTGTAGAAAACTGCTGAATTTGAAACAGAACTTTGCTAAATGATCACAACATGTCCCACAGACATGGTAATGGGCTCTTTACATGCACTGGGGCTCTTTGAGGGCCCAAATAGGCTTTTGATGACTCATGGGGCCATTTTGGCACCTGAATATCATGAACACTTGATTGGGCTCTTCACTCACATCCTGGTGTTGAGAGTTTTCCTATGAAGCAACACTCATTACTAGTAAATGGAAACACATCAGATAATGGCAAGATGACGCAAGTTTTAATCAACTTGATTGTTAACAACACTTTTTTTTAATCCCGCATTCTGCATTCTCATATCAACTTGACTTACCTTTTCACCCACTGCCCCCTAGAGCGCTATATGCAAGAACTCCATAACATATATAAACTCTCATTCGAAAATCTATATTCAAACAGCTTGAATATTATAGCATCAAAGTTACAAAAGGGAAAGAAAAATAAGAATATGCATCAAATGCTTCTTTGTCCAGTATGCTACAAAACACTGTACCAAAATGCTATAATAGCTGTTACAATACATTAGACTATGTCAAAAAACCAGAGCAATGCAGGTTTGTGCAGTTCTTCAGTTGAGGCCTTAATGGTTTGAGAGTCAATTTGAAAACCATCTGAAAAGACGAGCTAGACCAACAAGTTGGCCCATGCTTTTGGGCGCTTATACTGGTGCTGGGTGGTGGACTTGCTCGACCAAGCCTTAAATTTTTTTACTTTCACGTGATGCTGATTGATCAAGGAAATGTTGATTAAAATCCTAATGGACCTAGTTGCATGAATCATGAATGACATGCAGAGGGCAAGCAGAGGAGCTCTGATTCAAATCAGAGCATGTGTCTAACTGTAATGAAAATGAGCAGCATCCATAATGCAGAGTTTAAATAATCTATATCTAATGCGCAGAAAGCAGCTATTGTGCTTAATATTACACCTTGTGTTCAGTGTCATATACATTTTTTACAAAGCATCTAGAAATGAAGGGGAAATTGTAGTCTCTGACTAATTGTGCCTGATTATACTGTTATTTCTTACATACACATAATGTTTATCTCACACAAAAGAGTTGAGGGTACTTTTAACATGTCTATGTAGTTTTAACCCACAGTAACAGATGTTTGCTTGGTCCCACCAAGGAGTCGAGAGTCACGGGGCCTTTATTTTACATTTGGCATAGTTAAGCTGAGGAACATGGGCACTGAAATGCTTGTGACGAGGCTCAGAACAACATAAAATGACAAGATAGAGCTATTGAGTAAGTATAAACAAATATTTTGACAGCTGTTTTACGAGTATACCATTTTAAATGACTGAGTAATCAGGGATTGCAAATGTAATAAACCAACATAAAACAAAAACCATAGCATATTTGTATCCACCATAATATAACATAGTATTATTAATACTTGAAACCTTTAACCGTTTGAATGTTTTAATATCTGCTTGATAAACAATTACTGCAATGACCCTTGGTTTTAAAGCTACTGTGACCCAGAAATGCACATATATAGATCAGGGAAATCAAATCATATTTTGGGATCTCAGTATATAAAAACCTACCACCTCCCTGTTTTGCTTCATCCAGTATAGATTATATTCAGTCAGAAAATGTGATGGATTTCTGCAGCATTTGTTTTTATCTAAATAAAATCACAACATTAAAATACTTCCCGTAAAACCACTTTTTGATTTTCACTGAACAAGAACATACAGAGGACAAGAAGACCAGACCCCAAGACTGACAGACACAGGTTTTATTCAAAAACCTTAACTCAGTGAAGATCAGCTTTGAATATGTACCAGAACCGCTGACAGGAATATTCAGAGGCTGAATTGTTTAAATGAATGTTTTGTTTGGTATTAAACATAATCTGAGAGTTTTTAATAAGTAAAAAAGTAAAAAAAAAAAAAAAATTACTCAATCCAGAAATCTACATGGAAAAAATACGTTATATATAACATGTAAAAATTATTTAAACCCCAGTCCATTAGCTGTTTGCACATTCACACAAATATAAACCTCAAGTATCAAGTACAAAGTTGCTTTAACATGTCTTCCTAATGGTCTGACTATTAAATAAATGTTATTAGATGCCACAAATACTTACGCTCCATGTCATGAAGTACAACAGTGTTTATACTGCAATGCCTGCTGTTCTCCATGTGAGGTATGGAAGAACTGAGTTACAATAAAGGAAAAGGTTGATAGAAAAACCTCTACTCTAGACAACGTGTGACAGACGCTGTTTTTGAGCAAAAGTTACCAAATAGGGAACCATATTTTCTGGTTTTTGGTTTAGCACAGGGGGGGTCAGTTAATCCCTAAACCGGTTTTTTTTGCCCCTTTTTTTTTTTTTTGCTGTATACCAAACTTAATACAACACAGACTTGATTAAAACACTTCCTGAAACAGTTAACAGAGATGGTGAAGGTGACTCTGAAAGAAAACTAAATGCCTATTCAGAATAACTTTAATATTTAATTAGATAATCATAGCAAAAAATTGTTTATATAATATTATGAAGGTATTATAAAAGATCTGATATTATATTATTACTAGTATAGAAATTAGTGATTTATGCACTGAACACCTACAAACCTGAAAAAATTAAAGCATGTTTAATTTGTATCTTTGTTCTAATTTATTAAACCATCGGTTGAAATATGGCATATATCTTTTTTTTTTTTTACTTATAATGTTACATTGTCTTTAATAAGTTTAAACTTTGGGTAAACACTTTTATTAATAACTTTCATTAATAAAATAATTAACAAACATTATGTAATGCTAACAGATCCATTTGTTAATATATAATAAACATATCTATAACGTGAAAATAATGTGCTTTGTAAGGTTTGGTTAATATATTTTATTAAACATTACCTAATAAGTACCATTTAATGCACCATTAAAAATGCTTACAAATGTCATATAGAGCGACCGGCAGATTCATCCCCTAATTCAATATGTTCAGGGCGCACCATCTTGAAAATCTACCAATTAAAATAGAAGTTTAAAACAGATGTTATATATCAATCTATGTTGAAAAAGCTTTTGTTACAAGGAGCACCAGACACCACTGTTGCTGGCTAGATATGGAGTGTGAGCTGTCTATGGGGTTAGTCTCAGCGGTGTTTGATGTTGGGTTAAGGGAGTATGTTTAAACGAGGATAGGGCGCTGTGTTTGAGGAAACAATCTAAAAATGATAAATGGAATCATTTCTAAAACATTTACAAATGATGAATAGTCTAACTGTAGAGTGGGGACTGCCCAAACATGAACCAAGATGAATGAATACCTGATTAGTAAAAGATTTTGAAAATAGGTGTGGATTTCCATTTTTTGCCACTTGTTGCACAGTCATAAAAGACTGACTAATAAAGGTAACTAAATGGATTAGTTATTGTGTTAAAAATCATTTACAACTGGAGGGAAATTAGTTTTTCCACGTTCGATAGGGTACTGCAAAACATATGAATAAATAAATACCTAGCAATGACATTTGACGACTGGTGCAAATAGTAGATAGTCTTACACAGCCAAAAAAGCACAAATTCACCGACCTTTAACAGACTGTGATTGCGTACGAATGAATATAGTACCTGAATAAATTGTGTACAGATGCTGAAAATGATACCATCTTGCTAGCATATATTTCACAACAGACGGTATGAGGAATGGAAGTTTTGTCATGACATTGTACGAATTCATGTACATTAACCAATCAACTTGTACTTAATTGTAATAATGCTTTCCTGCTAAAACTTTTGTAGATTTTTAAAACGCATTGATATAATTTTTAAACTTTTTCTAAAACAGTAACTAATAATCTGGTAATCGTTCTTGTTTTGGTTAAATGATTTTATTAATGATCGGTTTAATAATCTTCGTAAACGCATGTCAAAATAGTTTTGAAGATTAAAAAAAAAAATGCTAGACTCATATAAATTGGAAAGGTCTGATGACCTTTGTTAAGCATGTTCAATTTACATTAAAATAATGATCTGTTTAATCATTGGTACTGTTTACTAAGTTCATAGTTTAACATTTAACTGAGCACGTTATCGTCATACTTTCTAGATGGTGAATACATATTAAGTAATGATGAAGGGAAATATTATATAAATGGTTGTTATGGAGTTATTGAATGAAAGTTATTATAAAGTGTCTAACGATCTTTGTATTTGTTAGGCTAAGCATTTTTTGTATTGCATTGTTTCTTGTACTGAAATTTGAATCTAAAAATTGCAAAAATTTAATCATGGTATTAAAAAGTTGGTGGTCTGTTTTATTACAATACAGTCAAAATAATGAAACAAAAACTTTTTTTTTGTGCTAGGGCTGATAAAAAAAAAAAAAAAAAAAAAATCTGAATACACAATTATATAAAACAAAAAAATATTCTAACTATTTAATATTACAAGGTCTATCATCTTTGACCTCTGTTTGTGCAGTTAATTTATTGTTACATACAAAAACATGGGTTTTGTCAAGAACGTCCTTCATGTTTTATGTCTAGACAGAAATGTTCTAAATGGAGAAGTGGAGATGTGTGAACAACTATCCCCAGTTCTCCCCAAAAAATACCCCTCTTGATATTACAGAATAAATCTTCAGGAAAATTCACATCATTCTTAAAACATGTTATAAATCACGCCAAGATGCTGCTGACTCGATGAACTCTTTTTTTATAGTGAAGTCCACCGCGGCGTACTGAAAGGAGCAATGATAGAGAACTATTAGTCATTTCAGCCGCATTTAAACCAAAATTAATCTAAACAAACGTCCTACTATAGTTTGTTGAACCTTATAGAGTTAAAAACCTTCAATATTCCTAAATAATTCTAAAAAATAATGTACTTAATTTTATTCATGAATTTTAAGATTTTAAAATCATTTCACTGATTACCTTGTGGAATGGTTTTGCGTCTCGGGCTGATACGTAACATTGCGTCTTGCAGATCACGCATCATAAACATGTTTTTCCCTAACCGGTTCTGTTTTTCATTTTCCAGCAAAAACTAAAGAAACTTCAGATTCAATATTTTAATATTCAGATTCAGTGATTTTTAAACTGTAACAACTATATTGGACAGACATACATTCCAAAAGTCAAAAGACTAAGTAATGAGGGTTATTTTTTTTTTTTACCTCCTTACTGCAGAAAAGTATCATATTGATATTTTCACGAACAGCACCACTAGTGTTTTAATTTGCTAATTATTTTTTTCTCAAGAAATATAACTCACCGATCAGCAGAATGAGCCAGAGTCCGTTCATCAGAGCAGATATGATGATATAATCTGACATTGTGTTTGATTCTGATCAGTAACGTCTCCTCCAGCCACTGTATGGATTTGTGACGGCTCAGTCGGTTGAGGTTTTCCTGTATGAAAGTTTTCCCCAACGGTTTGTTACTGTCAGTCTTTAACTGGAGCTCAGTGACGATGATGCAGAATTTGTTTTTATAACTGAATAAATATAGATAATTTATATTCATCTTTATGTGGAGCGACCAATGAGAGGCCTTTTTTTTTCTCAATTAAACTGGTAGTGAAACATACCAAATATAAAATAATCACACTGATTTTCACAATGACATTTTAATTTCTTACATGAGTAAAAACTCACCATTCAAGTGCAGTCGGGTGGCGGTTGCTGAGTTTTGGAGGTGTGCGTGTGTTCATTACAGTAATAAACTCCTAATTCATCAGCAGACACATTATTAATAACAAGACGAAATGTTTAAACTGCACTGAATATTTGTTTCTGATGTTTTATTAAAGTAAAACCTGTGATATTGGTTGCTGTGGAATGATCGTAGAATCACTTGTCGGAGGATCTGGTGTTTTCAGTCAAAATCCAAATAAACCTCATTTTCATTCATCAAGAATCAGCCGTTTATGGTCACATTTGATCCCAGATCAAGTCAGTAGATCTGAAACTGCAGCGGGACAACAGATTGAACCACTGTGTGAAAAAAATTAAACAATTTTATGATTAACGTTTTGAGTTTGCAAAGTGTTGGTGAATGTATGTTAAAAGTATCATAATATGTAACGTTACAGATCTGAAAGCTGTATGAATCCTTCATGTTTGTCTGATCACTTTCAATAAAAATCTGGTTCCCTCCACACTACATGTGTGAAGCGACACAAAAGAAATGACGAAGAGGAATGTCTTTTGGACCACATTGTACACACTTTTTTTTGTTTTAACGACACAATGATGCCAGAGACCTCAATAATGAAGGGGCTCATCACTTGCATTTAACATGTACGACAGAAGATTTCTGGTTAAACAATTTAACAAAATTATAAATGTTATATACAAACAAGTGACTCATAATATTGCACACGAGAAATCTGAGTAAAGTGATTATCTATATGTACAACTGCACATTGAACATGAAACCAGTGGTATCATACAAATAAGTACAAATTGAAATAGAATAAGTGCCAATAGTGATTAGTGACCCAGATATTGTATTGCACCTTCGACATGCCACCTTTAGTACATTTTGATAAAGTCCTGATAAAAAAGTGACCATGGTGATCATAATTGCACATTGACATTCTATTGGCTAGAAAAGTCCCTTCGGTGTGTGCTACTGAAAGTGCGACTGAGAAAAATAATCACATTTTAGCTGCAGTTAAAAACCCACATGAACCAAAATATACAGGGTTGGCAGGTCTACTTTTAAAATGTATTTCACTACAGATTGCAAATGCATGCTTTAAAAAATCATGTTGTACATCTATATTTTGTCTCGTCTTTTACTTTTTGTTTTTTTAATTACACAAGTTTTTGCAACTTAAGAAAAGATAAAAGTTTCTTAAGCAAAATGGCAGAGCCCACAAATTCAGCTCTCGTAGGCCCACATTGGATTTCAGAGATTTAAAAGCTTGAAACGAACATGGGAGATAAATTTTGATGTATTTTTGACATCAATTCAGTCTACTTCGCTCTGATAAAATTATCACTGTAACCACAGATACACAAGTTTGCCTCAGACTGTTCCATCTACACTGACCAATAATTACCAAAATAATAGGCCCTGCTAGAGGGGCTTTAATCAAGTGATCTTTTATGATTGCTGAATCTTTGAATGTGGGCCTGTACGTGTGATGTTGAGGTAGAAGACTAATGTGAAAACCAGAGATGTAACACCTGAAACAAATCAGACCCATTACTTATTTGTTATATTTCACAAATAATGCAACAGACCCCTCCACAACCACTGGACTGTGTGCTAGCATTATTTTATGGCACAATGGTTTTCCACCCCACTGCACCTGGACAGGTCACTCTGAAAACGGCGCAGACACATATGGCCCATAGGAATGGACTTCTTACTTAATTTTCATAGCCAAACATTACTATGAATAACTATGCATATTCCCATGTCATTTGTGTGTATTAGTTACTGTTTCTTGTATATTGTCTTTTGTAATTGTTAAATACCGTTTTATGCATATGCAAATGAAACACTAGTTAATGTAACCTCACCTATAACATGTTTGGGTGTCTATGAATTTGTATTTTGATGTTCTAAATTGTTTTAAGGTTTGCATACCTACAGTAATGCACTAGTATATTAGTATTATAGAAATTTTTAATAGTTTTTTGCCATGCACAACCAAACCAGTAACATGCAAAACACCATGTTCGAAAGACAAGAGATCATAAAACTTTCCCTCCAAAATAGACTCCTGGTTGGTAAACAGCGCTGATAGTTTTTCAGTCAGGTGGTTAACTGACCTCCTTTTTAATAGTTTTCTCTAACTGTTTCATTCAATCTTCCCCAAAAAATATTTGCCCTTCTCCCATGGAGATGATTGTATGTTTGTTTGTTTAGACCTACTTTATGGTGTTAGTGTTTAGTTAATTAAAACATTTTGTGGCCAATATATACATGACGTTTTTAAGATTCTGTCACTGCTTGTGTATAATGTCCCTTCAACAATCCTTTCTTGTTAAATGAAATCCTTCTTTTCCTGAGAATATCAATAATCTCAGAAAGGTGATTGGAACATCTTAAAGATATGCAGAGGTGTCAGACAGATACGACCACAATTTCAAAAAGAAGTTACAATGTCTTTTTTTTGAAGCAATCCTATACAGAAAATCTGATATATGGCATATATGTAAGAACACATATCTGTCCAGGTATGTCAAGAAGTCACGCCAAATGGACTGTTTTGGTGTTTGTTTTCCCTCCCCCACATGCTCCGTGTCCTATCCTATTGTTTCCCCATGTGCCCCCCATTGTCTCCAGTTTCTCTCCGTTGTCTATTAATTTCAGGTGTTTTCAAATTCCACACACCCCAGCATATGAAGCATCCCCCAATGGAACAGTACCTCTTACAGAACTTAACATTTCACTTACAATTAACATTTTTATTAAAAATTTCAGAGTAATAATGAGGTTTTGAATGTGTAGGTTTCATAAATTTAAACGGTTTTAGAGTAGTCGTGTTTTAAAGGAATTTAAGGAAATCAATTGAAGTCAATAGGCCTACTGGTAATATTCAAATACAATTTCTCAAATATTGATAAAAATATATTTTCTTGCATCAAACTGGTTTTTGCTTTAGTTCTTGTATTACATTTAAATTCGGAAGAATTTCTCAATATTTAAATGAATAAAAGTGTTTCAAATTTGTTAACATTAAAACTTTGCACATTCACTAAAAAGAGATGTTGCTCATTAATAAATAAACTGAAGTCAAAATGATATTTTAAATCACTTTTTTGATTGTAAATCCCATCTTTTTTTTTCATACTTTGACCTAGAGGGAACGCAGCGGCTCAAAACTTCAGCATATTTTAAACAATATTTTCATGAATATTTTTAAACTTGTACATGTGCAAATCTGTAAAAATAAAAACAATGGAATAACAAAAATATGACTTTCTATTTTGCTTTTAAAAATCCGTAAATGCTTTTCACCAGCACCAAGCAGTTTTTCCAATTTTTTTCCAAAAGTTCACTTACGTTTTTTTCTTCTTAGCCAAAAGATAATTGAATTTGCACTTTCCTGTCATTATGCCAGTTAATTAGCACTGCTTCTCCATAGGTTCATGTAGGGCTGCACTAAAGAGCTGCCGCGGGATTGGGATCCCAGGGGATGCAAATCTCATGGGAGCGGGCGGCTTTACCTTTACTGCGGACGGGAATGGGCTGTCAAAAAATGTAACGCAGGTCCAGCCAACCCGCAGTCACACAGTTTGGCCCATATAAGAATGATGGAGAGACATATGTTTACACAGTGTTTGGTTGTACACCGATTGCTTGCCCACTGCGACACCGCCTCTACTGTCGTAAAATCATTTAGTTTAGCTGGAAAATGTAAGCTACACTTGTCACAGTTCGAAATAGACCCAAAAGTGGAAAGCTGTTAATGATTTATTGAAATAAAAGAAATACAATGCAACACAGGCTGTCTGCCGCTCACGCAGGTCAGGCTTGGTGAACACAGAACAGTTAAATGAGATCCAGACTGAAACCAGCAGGAATTGCACGAAGCATGTTGAGCGGTCAGTAGTAGTGCTCCGCAGGTAAAGACAAGCGCAGGCTCCACCAGGCAGTAACCGGCAGCAACAGAGATCAGAACTTGACTCAAGAAAGCCGGAGCAGTACTCATCTGACACACGCACTGACAGGACAACTGGATTAGAAGCAATAAAACTCATGCGTCAAGTAACAGACATGAATGAGACAAACATAAACCGACAAGAGGGAAAAGGACATGAGGTCTAAATAGGCCAGAAAATCAGGCTGCAAAAGGGAAACAGGTGTTGAGAATAGCAGGAGAGTGAACGCTCATTGAGACAATGAGTTCATCTGTGCGGAGCGCTGATAGAGAGAAGCGAGAGAGAGCGAACAAGCAACAACAATATAAAATATACTCCTGACAACAAACACTAAACTGAAACATCTCAAAAATGGTTTAAAAATTTATAAAACCACACATTCAAACATCATTATTACTCTGCAAGCTCATCACCAGAGTTGCCAGGTCTGTGTGATAAAACGAAACCATGGCCATCCAAAAACAGGCCAAAACCCCCAAATCCCAAATATCAAAACTCAAAATATGTAATTTCCATACCTAAATAACTGTTATGTACACTGATTTATTAAAAAAAAAAAAAAACACACATCAAAGCTTACCATTGGCCCTCCTTCCAAAAAACTTCACATCAACAATGCAAAACATCTCAATACAAACATTTCAGTCAAAAGTAAATTTATGGAGTAATGTTCAAACCGTTTTAACCCACGGGAAATAAACTCATGGCAACAGTTTCCTGGAAAAAAACAAGGACTTGTCAACAACCCTGCATCCAACCCGAGCTGCAGGAGTCAGATTTCACTGATCACGGGTCGAGAGAGATGACTGAAAATGCTGGCCCATACAGATCCTGAGCTCATTGGACAACTTGAACTTGTGATGTGCTCCCTTTTGGGCCTCAGACTGTGATTGATCGCGAACTGAAAGTGAATGCAGAGTCCCTTTAAGACAAGTCATGTCACTCTGCGGCAATCTTTGAAATGCCTCTTGGCCATGCAAGTGCAACTCCTATCTTTTTGAATGGGGAAACATCAAATTGTACAAAACTATTCACCAATCTTGCAATTAATTCCATATTTGAAAACACCAAAGAACTCGTATCAACTGTGTCATAAATGTTGTTTATTTTGGCTCAAATAGTGTTATAAAAAGCGTATTATTCACGCTAGAACTCAGCCACGTGCGCCATGCGCAGTCCTTGAGCGTTATGTCCTCAGAAGGCTGACTGGTTCTTCAATAGCAACCCGCGACTTCTAACGGCAGCTGCAGTGACGGCTGACGTTACTGATTAGCAATTGCTCTTTCATTTAAAAGGCGGGCTCCTTTCTCTGCGATTAAGCGGGCCATTGATTGAAGTGTTGCAATTTTTTTTCTCCCATTCAAAACTATATGAGTGGACACAATCGTGGGTATATTCTATAGACTTTGGTGAAAGTGAACAGCGCGTGCTCATTTCAAATGCGATTTCAATACCCCGCATTTGATAGTGTGCCTCCCTGATGTATGAAAATTAATAGACAATTATTAAATGTTTGCTGCAGAACGTCGGACGGGAGCGGGACACACACATTGCAGGAGCGGGCACAGAAATTCAGTGGGAGCGGGCTAGAAAACAGTCCCGTGCAGGACTCTAGGCTGTACATCAACACACATGCTAGTTTTTTTTTTTTTTTTTTTTTTGCGTTACCCCATCTGCACCCCCAATCATTAGCGCTGTTTCGTTCTGTCTTTGACAACACATATAGGACAATTTTTGAAATAGCACCATAAATCAAATTTATTTCAAATTTAATTCAAGCACTTTCAAGGACCCATGTTTGTGTTTTCGCATGTACTTTCTTCCAGCCCTTTCCAACCCTGTCTGTGAAAGTTCCATGCAATAAAAAGTCGGATGATCCTACAAAAGTTATAAAGTATTTTAATCAAAGTTCTTGTAATATGATAATGATCGCGTTTATACATGAAATTCAGTTAAAATAATTACTTTTAACGACACACAAAGATCTGAAAGGCCAAAAAAAATTATGTGAATAAACCTCACTGTTTCTCGCATGTCACAATGATTTGATAGCACTCTATGTATCTGTGTGATCATTGTTTGCATGCAAGTAAAATTATTTTTTCTATATTAATTCTGTTAATAAAAATAAATAAGTTAAACATATAAAGGTAATCGTGTCTCTTTAGAAGACTTGGATTAAACCCGCTCCATTCATTGGATCAGTTTTTACAACCCCTTTATATCCTTTTTGGTGTGTTTCAAACGTTTAGGTTGCATGTACTTCAGCTGGAGGAACAGAAACGAAAGTGAATCACACTTTGGCAGTTGTAGTTTGTATGTGTGCTGAAAAAATGTGAAAGCGGCGAAAGAGGAAGGGATAAGAGCTTGAGTTAAGAAGTTTTATGTTTTAGCACCATGCCGCGTTGATTTCATGTCGCATTTTTATTGGCTGGTCAGTAAACGTGGGTCGTAGCACCAAACACACTCTGCGGTGATCATGCTGAATTTCTGACAGTCAGAAAATTATACCTCCCTTCTTACACTATATACACTATACCAACACACATATATACAACAGTAATTCACTGGATTGAAAGCAAACACTGCAATCAGGAACTGCCTGAGGAGGCAGCAGAAAAGGATCTTCAGGTTGTGGCTCAGAAGGAGTGACCCCCAGGTGTGAAACTAAGGATCCTAAGGCCAGCCACAGGGAGCTGTAGGGAGACTAGCATTTAATGAATCACCAAGGGCCATGGTTTCAGCTAAAAATCTTATTACTGTTCTACTTTAGGAAACATCTTGAATGGCCTGAGGGTGAGTAAATTAACAGTAAATTTTCTTTATTTGGGTGAACTAAATGTGCTAGTGCTAAATGTGTAGATCTAGTAAAACACTGAAAGCAGACATACTGCAATGTTGTTCTTTCATTTGAGGTTAACATGACTGTGAGAACTTAAACATAAAGGTATTGAAAAACACTGCACTCGTTTCACAGTTAAACCAACACTCTAGACAAAGGTGAGAGTCATTAGTTGTCAAGTGCCAAAGCCAGTGGAACATGTTTCTGGTTTTGGTTTAGCGCTTCAGTTTATTGAATCAAAAAAAACCCTTAGTAGTTTGTTTGTTTATTTATTTATTAATGCATATTTAATTTGCAAATATGACATCAATACAGTAGCAAATGCATATATGAGGTGTGACTCATGCCAGACCATTTTCAAAGAACCACTTTTGACTTTTTCCTCCATTTTTTTTTTGTTTGTTTAATTAGATTTGTGATGAAGATGGAAATGGTGCTTAAGGTTGGTCTGTGTTCATAAAAAATCGCCTTCCACTCACAAAATTTTTTGGCAGATACAGATTAATACAGCGATTCCAAAGCAAAAGTGTTCCAAATGACAAAGAAACCACTAGGAAATATAAAAGTTCCCAAACACAAATTTAATCTGAAGCAGGAGTGTTTGTTTGTTTGTTTGTTTGTTTGTTTGTTTGTTTGTTTTTGATGCTACCAACACCAAGATATGATGATTGACTTGTGGGACCCACTAAAATACAAAGGCAGGTACATGAAAAAAAAAAAAAAATAAATTAAAAACTATAATTGTCAGTTCAATAAACTAATTGACATTAGTCTCATGACTTCCAACTATTCTTTAAAAGCAGAAGAAAGAGGTTTCACGGTTGAACATCAAGAAAAAGTAAACAAAATAATTCTAAAATCAATCATACTCATGTGTTCATGACTTCGGCGGGTTTAGAGCAGCAGAGGTGCTGTTGATTTGGTTGGAGTATATTTTTTAATTCAGTTTGAAAAAATCCACAGTAGCATACTGAAAGAGCAACACATTCAGCTGCATTCAAACAAATATAAATCAAAATGAAGTCGTATAGAAGACTAATGTACAGGTCAGTAAGAATCCTCAATAATTATCAAGACAGAAATTAATTTTAGTAATGAGGATGGATTCACATTTTTTTAAGTGTAAATGGTCCTGATGTTGTTCTGTAGCTTGTGTCTGCTGTAGATCAGCTTCAAGTCGTGATTGTTCTGCAGAACATTTTAATAAACCTAGAAATGGAGCAGTGTATTAGATTCCGTATTTACAAACGTTTCTGCAAAAAAATATGTAGTCGAAAGCTTAAATAATAGATATTTACATTTTTTATTAACTTCAGCATATGGAGAAAAGCATCATATTGATATTTTTACTATAATGGTGCCATTGTAACAATGTAATCTATGTTACTCAATGTGGCTGATCAGTGTAATCACACACATGACATCACAGCAATAGCAGCCCACAGTGATCAAATCAACACTCGATGGACACAAATAAAATCTGCACTATATATATATATATATATATATATATATATATATATTTCTTGTTCAAGCAATTTCACTGACCATCAAAATAAGGAAATATTTGAGTCTGTAAGTACATAAACACACACACACACACATATATATATATTAATCAATGGTACATTGGTGCATTATGATCAAATAAACATACAGTATATTTTTAGTTATTTTGTAGCATTTTTCAGGATTTCTTTTTCTTTTTTTTTCTGTTCTATTTGTTGGTACAGTACAAAATTTGAAAGGCAAATGGAAAACCCAGACTATATCCCTCTTGTTTTCAGTTCTCTGTCTAAGAGAACTGTCTTTTGGTTTCTCTGCAGCTTATGAATGAGGATGTAACTGGAATCTCTGATTTCCTTCCTGATCGGATAGGCAAGTAGTTTTTGCTGTGGTATCGAAATTGGAATGGAGTATTGTAAAATTATGGTGTCATATCAGCTTATACTGCAAGACAAACATGGGTGAAAAACAACAATTTTATTTATTTATTTATTTGTTTATTTGTGCAAGGGCCAGTGAAAATATTGGCAGGGAAAGTAAAAATTTTAACCATGGCCCGACTGCACCAGTAGTAGAAAAACTCTTTACCATTGAGCCCTGAATATTTTTTAAATCTGTAACAATGTTTTTCTTCTTCTTTTATTATTTTTTTTTTTTTTTGAACACAAAATTATATACAGAAAACAAATATACAGCATTATATAGAGCAAAAACAAATAAAGGTTACAAAAAAATCCTTTCCACAAAATAACATTTTTCCCTTTTAACAAATAGCAACATTAAAAATATAATAGTAAGAACAAGCCATAAGTAAGAATTAGATCTAGAAGCCTTTGACCTCTTTTCAGCTAATTTATTGTTACGTACAAAATTATTTTAAAAGCTAATTGCTAATGAACCAGGTCAAAAACTTTACATCAGATTTGATAACTAAATTAATATTTAGGCAATGAATCCAACAATGCTGCTTAATGCGTATCTGTGTAAACTCCTAAACTGTATCTTTTCCCCGGCTGGTAATTGTGGAAATATAAAATTGTATTCAAATAATCAATATTTAGTAATATTTAGTGAATAGTGATTTGTATGCAAGTTTTATGTTTATAAAGAAATGTTCTAAATAGCTTTATTTTTTTACTGGAGAAGTGTGAAAACTATCCTCAGTTCTCCCCAATACACTTGATAATGTAAAACTATTTATTCTTCAGGATAATTCACATCATATCTAAGAACATGTTATATAATCACACACAGATGCTGTTGGCTTGATGACTATTTTTTTATAGTAAAATCCACCCGCAGCGTACTGAAAGAACAATGAGAAAAACAGTTAGCATCTCAGCTGCAGTAAAACCAAAATTAATCTAAACAAAAGCCTACTATTTGTTGTAGTTCTAGAAATAAAAACCTTAATAATTATAAAATAATAGTAATAAATTGTATTAATTATTTTAAGATTTTAAATGGTTTCAAATATTTACCTTATTGTACTTGTTATAGTTTTGCACCTTGAGGCTGATACGTAACTTGTGTCTGCAGATCAGCATCATGAACATGCTTTTCCATCCGTTCTGTTTTTTCAGCAGCAAAAACTAATGAAACTTCAAGATTCAATATTTTAATATTCAGATTCAATATTTTTAAACTGTAACAATATATGGAGGGACATACATTCCAAACTAATAGTCAAAAGACTAAGTAATGAAAAACATTTTCACCTCCGTACTGCAGAAGAGCATCATATTGATATTTTCACAGACAACACCACTAGTGTTTATTTCGTTCGCTAATTTAATTTAAGAAGAATTACTCCACGATCAGCAGAATATCAGCACAGAAGTCCGTTCATCAGAGCAGATATGATGATAATAATCTGTGTTTGATTCTGATCAATAAACTCCAGCTCTGTATGATTGTGACGCTCAGTCAGTTGAGTTTCTGTAATGAAAGTTTCCACGGTTTGTTACTGTCAGTCTTTTACTGGAGCTGAATTAAATATCGATAACAAATAAATCTCTATGTGGAGCGACCAATGACAGGGCTTATGTTTTTTTTTTTTTTTAATAAAACTGTAGTAATAAATAACAAATATAAAATAATTACATTAATAATTACTGATTATCAGGATGTTTTAATTGCTACAGGAGCAAATGAACTCACCATTCAAGTGCAGTCTGGTGCTGTTGCTGAGTTTTGGAGGTGTGCGTGTGTTCATACAGTAATAAACTCCTAATTCATCAGCAGTCACATTATTAATAACCAGACGATGTTTAAACTGCACTGAATATTTTTTTCTGAAAGTTTTATTATAGTAATGAGGTGATATTGGTGTTGGGAATGTTCGTAGAATCACTGTCGGAGGATCTGCTGTTTTCAGTAAAATCCAATAAATATAATTTTTTTTCATCAAGATCACAGTTTTTGGTCTTTTTTGATAGATGATTAGGTAGATCTGAAACTGCAGCTTTACAACAGATTAATACCACTGTGTGAAGAATAAAACAATTTATGATAAAGTTTTGAGTTTGCAAAGTTGGTGAATGTACAGTACAGACCAAAAGTTTGCAAACATTACTATTTTTAATGTTTTTGAAAGAAGTTTCTTCTGCTCATCAAGCCTGCATTTATTTGATCAGAAATACAGAAAAAATTTAATATTGTGATATATTATTACAATTTAAAATAATTGTTTTTAAAATGTATTATACTTTTAATTATCATTTATTTCTGTGATGCAAAGCTGAATTTTTAGGATCATTATCACATGATCCTTTAGAAATCATTCTAATATGATGATTCATTATCAAAGTTGGAAACAGTTCTGCTGTTTTCTCTAATATTTTCTCAGAACATGTGATACTTTTTTAGGATACTTTGATGAATAAAAAGTAAAAAAAAAAAAAAAAAAAAAAAAAAAGAAGCTATGTTTTTTAAAATATAAATATTTTGTAATAACAATATACACTACTGGTCAGTAATTTGGGGTCAGTATTTTTATTTTCTTTTTTTAAAATAAAATCAATATTTTTATTCAGCAAGGATGTGTTAAATTGATAAAAAGTGATAGTAAAGAAAATATATTATTAGAATATATATTATTAGATTTTTTTTTTTTTTTTTTTTTTAATAAATGCAGTTCTTTTTAAACCTTTTATTCATCAAATATATTAGACAGCAGAACTGTTTCCAACACTCATAATAAATCAGAATATTAGAATGATTTCTAAATGATCATGTGATAGACTGGATGTTACATGTGACACTGAAGGCTGGAGTAATGATGCTGAAAATTCAGCTTTGCATCACAGGAATAAATTATTTTTTTAAAGTATATTCAAATAGAAAACTATTATTTTAAGTTGTAATAATATTTCACAATATTACTGTTTTTTTCTGTATTTTTGATCAAATAAATGCAGGCTTGATGAGCAGAAGAGACTTCTTTCAAAAACATTAAAAATAGTAATGTTTCCAAACTTTTGGTCTGTACTGTATGTAAATAATATTCATAATATGTAACTTACAGAGCTGAAGCTGTATGATCTTCATGTTGTCTTGATCACTTCAATATAAAATCTGGTTCCCTCCACACTACATGTGTGAAGAAGACACGGAAGAAATGACGAAGAGGAAGTCTTTGACCACATTGTACACACTTTTTTTTTTTTTAACCCACAATGATCCATGACCTCAAAAACGAAGGGCCTCATCACTTCATTAAACATGTATGACAGAAGATTTCTGGTTAAAAATTAACAAAATTATAAATGTATATACAACAAGTGACTCATAATATTGCACACTGAGCAATCTGAGTAAAGTGATTATCTATAGTACTGTACATTGACATGAAACAGTAAGTATATACAAAAAGTACAAATTGAAATAGAATAAGTGCCAATAGTGATTAGTGACCAGATATTGTATTGCACCTTGACAATGCCACATTTAGTACATTTATAAAAGTCCTGATAAATAAAGTGACCATGTGATCATATTGCACATTGACATTCTGTTGGTTTGATGGAGGCTAGAAAAGTCTCCCTCGGTGAACTGAAAGAGCAATGAGAAAAATACTAAGCATTTCAGCTGCAGTTAAACCCACATGAACCAAAATAAAGGGTAATAAAGGGGAATGATACCTTTAAAAAGTATTTCACTACAGATTACAAAAATACATGCTTTAACCCTCATATTACCTTAGTTTCCTGTTTACACTCAGTGTATTTGGGGTATATATGACCCAAAAGTTTATAGAGTGATTGAAAAAAAAAAACATACATTTTTAATAATAAACATAATATATAATTTTTTTTGTTGTTGTTGTTGTTTACTTCTCATCTATTTTTTTTAATGAAAAAAATACTTAAATGATTTTCTAAATTAAATATAAGATGTTTCTGGATATTGATCTAAGCGTTAGGTGTAGATTTCTGCCATCTGCTGGTTAAAGAAAAACCTAGTTTAAGAAAGAAATGGTTTTGTCCATAGATACTCAGCAGAGGGTGATAGAAATCCATTCATTATACTGGATGTGGCCAACCGCTGATATCATAACTTTTTACCTGACAGTGTTAACAAAAGCATTCACAAACACATTCACTGAAGCAGCCATACCATTTTACCTTGTTTTTACACAGCTCTTTGCTCTTTTGTCGAGCTGTGTTTCAAGTGCTCCACAACAGCAGACACATGTGAGACACAAACTAAATGAGTCAAAACTTAAAGTATATATTTAAGAACCTGACTGATGTTGCTGATATCTGCTGATATGTACATAAACACACATTAATGAAATTTAAATGTCTGTATCTTTGACCATTTTGTTTCTCTCTCTTACAGTTTCACTTCAGGTGTCATTCTCTCACAGTGACCGAAAAAGATAAAAATAGAAAGGGAGTGGTGGTTATAAGGTGAGTTGTTTTGATATGTTTTCTCGTTTAACTTTTTTATATATAAATGGAATGTGGTATTGTGATCAAAAAGGGAGTTGCTGTGATTTGTTTCTCGCTAAACGCACTGTCATCTGCTATAGCACTGTGTGTCTACAAGCACTGCAGTCTGTGAGGATAAATACAAGAGAGAGAGAGAGAGAGAGAGAGAGAGAGAGAGAGAGAGGGAGAGAGAGAGGGAGGGAGAGATAGAGGGGGGGGAGGGAGAGATAGAGGGGGGGGGGGGGGGGATGAACTATGCGGCAGATCTTTCTGGATTTCTGGATCCCAGATATGAAGACAAATAATCTCCCACACAGGTAATTACATCTCAACCATTGATATATTTTCTATATTGATTGATTGATTGATTGTCTTCAGAAAAGAGTGTCTAATGTGTTTTCTGTTCTCTCAGCTGCATCTTTTGGTGTCATTAATAAACACAATCTGAAAGGCTAATTCATGATTGTATGGCTTGTTTTCAGTTCTCTCTCTCTTTAATGTCTCTGCAGTCTTGATTGAGGATGTTACTGGAAGCTTCTGTGTTCTTGTCCTGCTCTTACAGTGACCATAAACTGAATTCAAGCATGACTGTTTTGAGACCCAGTTAAAGCAGGAATATATTAAACATCATTCAGAGAAATGATTCACTTGAGGATCAGGATCCAGAAAACAGCGTTTCCCAGAAGAGTCGACGAAAGAAAGCTTCACTCCAGCACTCATGTAAGTTGTGTTTTGTGTGTGTTTGTTTATTTATTGATTGGTTGATTTATTGTTTGTTTGTTGTGGTCTGATGTTAGTCTTTTATTTATTTATTTATTTATTTTTTTGATGATACATCTGGTCGAGACTCATGTTATTTCAGCCACATTTTAAGGTTGACTATTATATACTTAGTGTTCAATACATGGATGATGAAACACTGTGAGTGTGTTTTGATAATAATAGTTATTGTTGTTGTTTTATTCATTATTATTGTGAATATTTTGTGTGTGAAAAAAAAAGCTTTCTTTTAATTTTTAAATCTAAAACACTGTTATTTTTCTGAATGATAGGACTCAAAAGGTTGTAAAAACATCTAAAACGTCAAATTCTCTCTGAGAAGTCTAAATGTACGTAAACTTAGGAAGACGAACTATACTAACAGTGAGCCGATCATTTACGATATATTTCACGTGATGCTGGTGACGTCACTAGAGTCTGATGTCATCGAGGTGTGCATGGCCTATTGATACGGAAGTGGTTACGATACTTTCTGTTGTGTGAAAAAAGTATTATCTCACCTCCATATCAGACATATTTATATGTTATATATTTGAATGTATTATATATGAATAATATTTGGGCATCATGATCTTCAGGTATTTTGATGAATTCAGAATGAAACGCTGTTTTGACAGACGAGTCGTAGTTTCTCTGTACTGAAGGCCTGATGTATCCGTGTTTGGCCTGGTTTGTTTTGATCCTCAACTGCTTTATTAAACAAGCATATGTCAATTAGCCCTGCATCGTTCATAAATTTTATTTATTGTGTTTTTTTCTAAAAGTTTCATCAGTTCATTCTGCTTTTTATGCAGTTTAGCTGCAGATATAGAAAAAAAAAAAAAAAAATAAAAAAAAAAACGAAAAAAAGATAAAAAAAGACTTAGACACATTATGTGCTCGAGATCACTTCTCTTTCTGTGCGAAAACTGCTTTTATCTCATTTTTTATAAAATAAAATGCTATAGTATTTAACTTTTCCTCTCATTTGGCGAAATTATGATCCTGAAAGGAAACGCGCCCGTGTTCTGTTTGCTAAAGCAACAAACGCTACTTTCATGCATCTGATTATCAGATAAACCTTGCGCTCTTATTTCAAGGTTGTTGTTAATGCTGTGGTTATTTTAACAGTTTCCTTCACACATTCGGTTAACATTGTTGAAACATATTTATCATTCAATGGAACTGTGCGTATGCTTTAGACACTTACATTTCTGCTCCGTCCATGCAATATGTGTATGTTTTAAAGCAGTGCATGTGTTGGCCCCTGCTTATGTGTCTGAGCTCATTGCTGTTCGTCAAGCGCCTAGGTCTCTAAGATCCAATAATAAGTTATTGCTTACTGTCCCACGTACACATTTAAAGTTATAAGGGGATCAGGCCTTTGCTGTTGTGGGGCCGAGGCTCTGGAATAGTCTACCTCAGGAAATTAGAAGAGGTCCTCACTCTTTAAATTCTTTAAAGTTGAAGTCAAAAACTACTTCTTGTCTTTAGTCTTTGAGAGGGTGGGCTAGTTTTTGTTGTTTAATAGGATGTATCTTGTTTTAATGAAGTGTTTTTTTTTTTTTTTTTTATTGTACAGCACTTTGGTCTTCAGGTGCAGTTGTAAAGTGCTCTATAAATAATATTATAATACGCAGCTTTCGACTGCTCAGGTAACATCGGTCGGTGGTAAGATGCAGAGAGCCATTGAAAACACTACAGAAAAGTAAAACTTCTTCACTTTAGCATTACTGGCCACGAGTCCTGTAGGAGAGATCACACATCAGCTGCTCAGTGTAATCCTGTGACAGTCACAGGCGGTAAAGAGTGGAGCGGATGAAGGAGAGATGAGAGGCACGAACACTGTTCAGGGTCTCCATTAATTTGTGCTTGTAGTCATTTAATGTGTATAAATTTTGAAAGCATTGAATCGCTATAGAAATCACGATTCATTTGATTTTTAGCATTTTAAATCGATTAGTGTCTGAAATCAGCGATTCATGATTCAAAAATCATGTTTCAAGATCGATGCATATGCATCGTCAGGGTTTGTAATCGATGCATCAATAAAACGAGTGAATCGTTACACCACTATTAACCAATGTTTCTCTTTTCTGCAGTTGCTGCCTTCATTCTGTGTGTTTGCAGTGCTGGTAAATAAAGGTGAGCAAGAAGCAAACTACATTTGAAAGATTAATTCATGCTTCATGTGTAAACTGTGTGTTTAGAGTTTGTGTGATTTCAGTGTGTCTGCAGGTCACAGTAGAGGCTGTCGTTGGTGGTTCTGTCGTTCTGCCGTGTTCTTCTGCTAAACATGATCTTAAACTTCAAGATATTGAAGTGTTTTGGAGACACAATGGCAGCAAAATTGTATTTGATATAATTCCACACAGTAATGCACCAGTGACCACAGGATCCAGAGTACAAGAACAGAGTGAATCTTTCCCTCAGGAGTATCTGAGAGGAAACTTCTCCATCAAACTGAACAATCTTCAACACACTGATGCAGGACAATACATCTTTACATCTCACACTCTCTGAATATCAGACTGTAAAGCTGATCATCAATGGTATGTGAAACTAGTTGATTAGTGCATGAATGTTTTAATTTAAATTTGTTTGCTTCAAATTCTAATACTGCAAGTGTTTGATCCAATATCTGAAGTTCACCAGTGACGCTCCAGTCTCAATGCTGATGTAATATAAATTATAGATGGATCCTTTATCACGATGAGGTAATGGTTATTATTATTTTTTTTCATTTTCAGGATCAAATATCCACTGAACGAGGAACAGAACAGGAGGAAATGGTGCCCATCACTGCCTTTGCTCTGGTTTGCATATAATTACCTGTTATTGTATTTGTAGTGGTGTTCTTTTAATTGGCAGTTTTCTGGAGAAAAAAGCACTCAATCAGTCCGGGCAGCTGGAAACAGTGTGAGTTCAGCCACTCCTGAGGTTGTGAGCCCTTGTGCACAATTGAGAACCAGCAGTCGAATGGTTAAATGAAAAACTGCACTTTTATGCAGCAACTGCATGAGCTTTTGTGCATAAAAATTGAGGGGGTCAAAGGAGGTGGTGCTTTCATTGTTGTTGCCGCAGCTTTCGGGGTAGAAAAATAAAAATAAAAGTCTAGTAAGCCAAAACGATTAAAGGATTTGTTTGAAGAAGGGCAGAATTAGAAACAGTTTAGAATGAGTGAATGAGTGTGTTTTCTGTATCTTCCTTATGTTCACTCTATAAGGCTACCTAGCAATCTCTAGTGATGTGGCCTTTCATGGTTTTGGAATTCAAGTCCAATTCCCAAAAAAAATTATCAGGAGCTCGCAAGGTGCTCTACTATTTCAATAAATCAATATTGTAATTAGGTCTACAGCTGTTTTTGCCGGAAACGTCATTCTTCAACACATGTCACATATCTGTAAAAGGGAGAAGGTCTATTGCTTTAAGTTGCTTGAAGGCTAAAAAAATGACCTTAAACTGATATGAATTTCAAGCACAAAGGGAAAGCAACTATAGTGAAGCATTAATCATTGGCTTGGCTGCTTTTCAGAAAGGTTTAGTTTGCATAACATCACATTTGAGTGCATTTAGATTCTTTAAAACATGTTTATGTTTGTAACCATTGCCTAAATATCGTTTATAACAACAGCACCATATAAAAACTAATTACCTGGTCATATAAAATTTTTGTGAAATTCAGCTTTATTTCAATATTTATTTTAGTTTTAAGGAGCTGTTAGATGTTTTGATGTTGTTAGCAACTTTCACACTGATAGACAATCGATTTATTTGAACATGTTTTATTTGTAAGAGCTGTTAACTATATTTTAAACAGGTACTACAATGTTCTCAGGTATATACATTGAAAATGAGGACCATTGCGTCTTACAGTATGTAGACAAGCTCTTTCTGTTCAAGACCCAATAAAATCATGTAAATAAATGCGAATCTGTCAAAGTTGTGTTGATATTTTCTAATCTTATGTGAATCCAGTAGATGAGGTAACACCTGAGTAGTTAGGGTTTCAACAATTATTATTAAATTTAATACATTTAGGTCTAACACGATACGTAAGCCTTGTGAGTTATGAGCTAACAGACAATGTTGTGATATTCAAGGAGTTTTGTGATTAAAGAACACAATATGGATGCATGTCCATTTCATCAGAATGCTTGTGTAAAAGACTGAGGTCCTGGCTTCCAGGAGTCCAGCTTTACACCGGTTGTTTTAACTTTCGGTTGTTTGTCAGTCACAAAATGAATGGGGGGTTGGGCCAGAAACTACACCAGAATCACTAAAACTGACCCAAGTGCACAAGAAATGGGGGTAGGTAAAAGGGTCTCCGTTATCAGATTATTATTATTATTTTTTTTTATGTATTTCTAAGATGATATAGTAAATATCACACAAGCAATAGTGTTGTTTTTCTAAACATCAGCATGATCACAGATGTGATATTGATTTTATACAACCTACTTTAGGTCACCCTAGAAACAGTCCATAAAGGATTTTGTCTCTTTGTGGTTTGTACATACAGTAACCGATGTCTTCTTGTCAACACATATGTGTTATTTATAGTTGTTTTAATTTCCACTGTGTTTTTTTTGAGAAAACAGCCGCGACAAAGGGGGCATAAAAAAAAAAAAATCATGCTTTTTAAAATCGAAATTGT